>NC_056749.1:246491199-246701199 GCF_019279795.1 Protopterus annectens
CTATTTTCACTTCTGCATTGCTATATTGACAGGTAAGTATTTATTCCATCCATTATGTATTACTGTTTCTGCAGTGATTTAAATATATTTAATTTGCATTTGCAATGTTCATAGCTGCAAAGAAGTGAAGATTGTTTTTTGGGTTGCATGTTTTTGGAAGGATCTGTAACAACTTAAATAACAAAAATATAGAATACCCTTGTAGTTATAGTATAAATTCAGTAAGTAATACTGTAGTGTTGTTTTTTTAATGAAAACATGAAAGTAGTTAGCAGTTTCGTAAAATTTAAGGTGCTGAAACAGGATAGTGACTTTTTGCTATAATAACCAGTGTAGCTTCAGACATGGGTAAAGTCACATGGAAAGCCAGCCCTGTTTATTTCAATAGGCAGTATGTCAGCTGGAAGTGGTATAATTATCCTTGCGAGTAAAATATGACCTGATCCTTCCTCCAGCCATGTACAAGTATTATCTGCTTTTCGGTAATTCCTTTGTAGTTCAGTGCTGCAGTAGAGGTTTTAGACTTCCTCCAAATTAAACAGTTAAAAATGTGACTCTCGTATTTGCCTTTTAGGAGCTGCCACGGGAAGTCTGTGAGATTGTGGGAATAAAGTGCAACACTGAAGTCGATTCCAGTGGATTAAAAAACAATCAATGCTTGAAAATGAAAGAACTCAAAAATTCTGATGCTGGTAGCTGTTAGCACACAAAGATGAATCATTTGTGGTTTGTACTGTATTGGTAGTGCAAGGAAGAATGATAGACAGCACAGTGGCATTACAAACAGCTGCAAAAGGGGTGCACTATAGGCATGACAAAATAGTGTACTATTCTTGTTGTGGTACAGCAGTAACCTGGACTTTCTTTTGAAGGAGGTAAATGGAATAAAAAATTTAGGTTATAAATAATGACTTGAGTTTTTAGTATGCATATGTTGGTTTTATATTTTTCTAGCCCTACTGAATGAAAACTGCAGAAAAATTGCTAACACAGACTGAAGTAATTATTTTTGTAAGTATTACACCAGAATGGCCTTTCATGCTTCACATCATTCCATAACACTTTCTTGATATTAAAGCACCTCCCATTGAGAACATAAAGAGTTTGAAGAAAATGCTGGGCCTTCTTGCACATTTCCAAGCTTATAATTTCAGCCTGTTTTATGACTTGCTGCTCATTTTTGGTTGTTCTAATTCTTATGATCAGTTGCACTTTGTTGGAAGTGTGCTTTGTAAGAAATTCATAGTATCTGACAGAAAGACAAGAATGAAGCCCCTTCATTTAAGGGTAACTTTCTGATCATTTGGTTAGAAAATAAATAACCGCTTAATTGCACTTTAAATGATACATCTCAGATGTTTATGCTTTAAATGTGACAAAAAATCCAGTTATTGGAGTGCTGTTTTTAAACATTTCTTAAAAAATCTACAGAAAGTCATTGATTTGATGACATCATAAATAGTATGTCTCAAATATCATGTTTTAAATTATCACAGTCGTGTTTACATTGTAGCTGTGAAATTAAGTGAGCTAAGATTGAACCAAATCAGTGATGCAACAGGCTCTGCACAGTCTGAAGAAATCTTGATGTAGACTGGCTGAAATCTAATGCAATTTACATTAGTGTGGCTGAAAAAATATTTTCTTTGTTGGAAGTTTTAAAATAACTTTTGCCCTTCAGAAGGATTGTGTTATTTAAATCTATATGCTTTAATAGTTGATAATTTGAGTTTTAAAATTGTCAGTCACCGCCTATAGTACTATGTCAGTAATAACTGGATTTATACATTTTCTTGAACGTTTTTCTCATTAGCATTACTGAAATTGCCTTCTGAGATTTTTTTCATTTATTTGTTTGAAGGTGCTGGTAAAATATTCAATTCCATGAACTGTGATTCCTGTTTCTTACAAGAATGTGTATTATAGCTCTATGCCTAATTACTATGCCATTTTGTTATGGTATTTTTATGAATAAAAATGACTGGCCTCAGCACGTTTTCCTTTTGTGTTTGAAACCAAGTAAACAAAATAAATTTATGAGCACAAAATAGATTGTACTTGAAGTGGTATAAAGGAATGTCTGACTTGTGCATGTAATGAGAAAATGTGGAAAACTGGCAGTGTAAACATTAAGTCGTTTATACATCTCTTGACTTTCCAGTAGATTGGGATCATTTTTCCACATGTTTCTGTGTTGTGCTTACATCATAAATCGAATTGGTAACATATGGATGTTGTTGGGTTTTTATTATTCTTAATATGTTTTTTTATTAACTTTTTTCAAAAGACACAGATACAAAGTAGTGTCTGTGGCACAACAGGTAGCTCGCTTGCCTTTGGTGCAAAAGGCTGTGGTTTCTGTTGCAACACCAGGTATATCGATTTCTGATACTGCACTGTAGCATAAAGGGGGTGCTGCACTCCTGAGTTTGCTGTCCTTGACATTAAACTGAGGCCCCATCAGCCTGAGTTATTGGTAGCTCAGGTGGATGTAAAAGATCCCATGGCACCTATCAAAAAGTGTAAGGGATGTTCTCAGATGACCTGGCCTGATTTTCCCAGTAGTACAGATACCACCTTTGGTCTCCCCTCAAAAGAGGTTACTAGCCTAGTTGGCCTAGCTAGGATAGATACAGTATGTAAAGGCTAAATTAATTAAATAAATAAATTAAAACAGAAAGACTGGTGCAGCATGTTGCATACCAGACAGGTGATATACAGGTTTGTGACATCAGTGCAATACATTGCATAATTAAAATGCGTTGGCAAGACCAGACATGTGCCTTGATGTCACTTACAGCAATGATGTGACCAAGTTATGAATGCATGTGCACACTAGTAACTTAAAAGCCAACCAGACATAAAACTGCAAAAATAAATCCCAAGACAAGTTGCCCCCATCCAACATGCCACTAAAGTGAATGAAACATAGAATATAAACTAATAGTACTACATTACGTAAGAGTCATATAACTTGATAAGACAGTTCCAGATTTTAATTTCCTCTCATACTTGATTGTATGCAACATAAGTCAAAAAAGTGCAGCCTTCAACCACTAAAATGTCATCACAGTATAAAAAACTTCAACATTCAGAGGGGATCCTTCCCAAAAAAAAAAAAAAAAAGGCAAGCATTCCAGTATTACTCAGTTTGAAGTACTGATTCAAGCTTTATCTGACCTGCCAGCTGTAAAAACTGAGAGAGCAAGAAATACTAGGCAATACCCAGCACTCCAGAGGAACACAGAAAAGAGGTTGCCATGTCTGAGCCCCATTTACCATCTCCCCACAGAAATTAACAACCAGCTAAAATTTGGCCAGCCAAAGGCCCATGACAGGAAATTCAAGACAGGGCAAAACTGTAATTAGACACATCTACGTTGGGATAGGCAGCACATTTAGCACACATGATTTAGTAGACCATAGTAAATCAGTCCCTGTCCATGTAGCAGCCATTATTCTAATAGCTGCCGAAAACTATAGTATTTTGTTACAATTACTAAGTTTGCAGATGACTGGACACTGGGCGTTCTTGTCCAATTCTCCAGTCACTATAGCAGGAACCAGTCCATCCACATCAAAGATGCACTGAAAAAAAGGTCTGAAATCGGATGCAGAAAAGTTAATTATTGTCAAATTTGGCAAACAACTCTCCTGAGACTTGCACTATCACCCATACCCCACTGTAAAATGACAGGGTAGTCAGGGGTCTTGGCACATGGGTGAATAACTCTCTTTTCTTTGACTACCATGTAGCTGCAGTAGGCAGAAAACCCTGTTATTTAACACAACTCATATAAAAAGACATATCCGGGTCAAAATAAGTTCCCATCCCTTTGCATATGACCCCTAATTATGCCAGTTATTGAGTACAGTGACCCCTTTAGGATATATCTGTCTGGACAGATCAAGCAACTGAAAAGGTCTCAGAGGTTTCTAACCGAAAAGATTACTGGCCTAAATATGCTTCTGAGCTACCAGATGATGCGTGAAGCTCCATCCTTGTACTCTGTTTCTTGTAGGTTGTTATGAGAATATCTGTGTCTTGCATATATATAAAACAAATAGCTCTGCAATTACTTGAGATAAGGACTTGAATTTGTCCTTCCATCATGTTTTATTTATACGCTAATGGAGATTAATTACCTGTCTACCCCAGCTCTGCAACAAACTTCCCCAAACATCCAAGGAGCCTTCAAATTAAACTTAGATATTTGGATAGGTACCCACAGATTTGACCTTGGATATACCTGCTTTTCCATTCTAGAGGTACAAAATGAGGATAGAAATTGGCAAGAGGAGTAAATGGTCTTCAGGACTCAAATTGCCTTGCAACTCCTATGATCTTGTGATCTATGATTGTGTGACAGGGATTGGTTACTGGAAATGGGCACTTTATGTACTCGCTGGCTGACCAAGCAACAGTAAATATTCATAATCTGGTACAAAGCATATTATGTCACTGCCTAAACTAAAAGAATGTTAAAGTTAGCATAGGTATGGCTTAATTTCTCCACATCTTTTGTGCTTCTGTTACCATGACTGGAATGGACCTCATTCCTAACTCCGGGTATGATTACCTTCCTGAAGACATTGGAGGATATGAATGTATCACAAAATACCGTCATACTGGGAGATTTCAACTACCCAAACATAGATTGGGTACATTATTCTAGCCCTAATACCCTAGCCCAAAGGTTCCTGGAATTCATAAATTCAAATGCACTGGAACAATTAGTCACCTCTCCCACTAGGGGAGATAATATACTAGTCCTGATTATCACAAACATGCGGACAAAATGCTCCACACCGGAAGTATACCCCTCACTAGTGAAATCTGACCACAAACTAATCACCCTGGATATACATATCCCACCTGCACCCCCAGCACAAAAGACCACAGTGAAAAACTTCTCAAAAGCAGACTTCACTCTTCTTAAGACTGAGATGGTATCCTTTAAGCCCACTGTGCCAGTGGATACCACATCCCACAATGCCGAATCCTTCACAAATGCTTTCTATGGACATCTCCAAGAATGCATGGATCATGCAGTCCCAAACAAATCCAAGTCCCTCTCCACCAAAGGTAAGCGTCCTGTCTGGTGGACCTCAGCCATAAACAAATTGTATAACAAAAGAAGGAAGCTACTGCACGTCAGAGCAAAATCCCATGAAGGGAAGACATCTCTGATCAACATTAGCAGAAAACTATGTTCTCTCATAAAAACATCCAAGGCCAACTTTGAGAGAAAAATCGCTAAGGACACTAAAGATAACCACAAAGCCTTCTTCAGCTATGTTAGAAACCTGGGCGGAAACCCTCAGATATGCTCAGAGTTGGTTCACAACAACAAAAAATACACTGAACCCACAGATATTGCCAATATTCTGGCTGACAGGTTCAGTGCAAATTTCTCCCCTCCTTCACCCCCAAAAGAAGAAATACTTATCCCAGCTGAATGTAATCTCCCTGTCATCTCAGATGTCCAAGTGAGAACTGCCCTAAACAAAACAAAAAACACAGCATCAATGGGACCTGACAGTATCCCGGGTTGCGTGTTACGTGAACTCCAAGAGGAGCTAAACCCACACATAAAAATGCTATTTAACCTTAGCCTTACTTCGGGATATGTACCTGAACACTGGCGTACAGCAACAGTGGTCCCACTCCACAAGCGGGGTGCCTCTACAGACCCTGGAAACTACCGCCCCATAAGCTTAACCAGCCTGGTCTGCAAAGCTATGGAAAGAATCATTATGGAACTCATAAACAGAGACATAGGGGACCTACAGATACTTGACCCCACCCAATTCGGCTTTGTAAAGGGCAGATCTGCCTTTTAAACCTGGTTGACTTTTTCAAAACAGTCACTAGAGCCATTGATGAGGGCAAAGCAGTCCATGCAGCATACCTGGACTTGGCTAAGGCCTTCGACACAATACCCCACTCAGGCATCATAGATAAGCTCAACAGCTTAAAAGTAAACCCTTATGTCACCAGATGAGTTGCAAACTGGCTAAAGGATAGAACCCATAAAGTTAAAATCACTGGAGCAATGTCAGACTCAAAGCCAGTCACAAGTGGTGTCCCACAGGGATCTGTCCTGGGACCCCTCTTGTTCGGCATTTATTTCTCAGATGTTAAAGCAAACATGGGAGGGCTGTGGCTGACAAAGTTCGCAGATGACTGCAAACTAGGCGCCATAGTCGATACACCAGCAGACACACACATCCTACAAAAAGGCCTCACAGAAACGGACAACTGGTGCCGGAGTCACGGCCTTAAGCTGAATGCCAAAAAGTGTATAGTCATCCCCTTTGGGAAAATCAAAATACCCACAAATTATCACATCGACAGCAACCCACTGAGTATGGAAAAAGTAATCAGAGACCTAGGGACCCAAGTCGACAGCGACCTCTCATTTGACACCCACATTGCCAAAGTGGTTAGAAAAACATTCTACCTTGCACATCTCATCATGAAGGGATTCACATCCAGGTCCAAGGATGTCATTGTACCCCTATATTCCTCCCTCATCAGACCCATGATTGAGTACAATGCCCCATTTGGTATGTACCTCACCCGGCATTTGCAACAGCTGGAGAGACCACAAAAGTACCTCACCAAGAGGATCAAGGGTCTCCAACATATGTCTTATTCTGCCAGACTAAAGAAACTTCAGCTCTATTCAGTAGCATACTGCCTGCTCAGAGGTGATCTCTGCCTGACGTACAAGGCCATGTCCAATCAGGATTTGATTTACATGCTCCACCTCAAAAAATCCAAATCCATCAGGACCACGAGACCTAAAGACTTAAACCTCGGCACAAGTATGAATAGGACATGCTGGAGGGATAGATTCATAACCCAGAGGCTTCCCATGCTTTGGAACAAGATCCCAGTTCGTATTAGGCAGAGCCCCTCACTGACTCTCTTCAAGAGAAATCTTGATGAGTGGATGGGAGATTGTAAGTTTACCCCAGGGGTCACATCTGCGTCACTGCTAGACAGGGGCACAGTAAACTAACTCTATTATATAAGGGGACCTTCATTGTGTCACTACTAGACAGAGGCACAGTATTCTAAATTTATTCTGTACATTTTTTGTACCATTTTATGGGGTGGCAAAAGCCACATCACTATGGCTAGGCTTGCAAATGCCCCAGGGCAGATAGCCTAGTACTATACTATGAAACTAAAGTTCATGAAATTAGTATTCTTTCACTCTTTGATGTTAGCTAAAAGTGCTGTTCGCAGCACTCACAATGTGTCCAGAACTTGACTCCTGCGATTCATATTGAGTTATGTGTATTTGTAGCATATCTAAATACGACTGTAGAGTATTTTTATTAGACTCATTGCTCCTTCTACTATTGGAACTGTATGGGTATCTTTCCACCACATTGCTCTCATTTCTGCCTGTAAATCTTGATATTTTATGACTATTTGTCTCAATGTATGTGGGACACTATAATCACTAGGTGTAGCAATTTCAATGAACCATGTTACAATTGTCTTTTTTCATGGACTACTATATCTGGTTTTCTGGCGTCTGTTTTTTGAATCATTGTAATGGGCAATCCCATGTGATGCACACTTCATCCTTCTCTATAATGCTTTGTGTTTCATGTTTTCAATGTGTCTCACTTAGTTCTACATTGCCGTGTTTGCACAATCCCCAGTGCAGCAGTCTTGCCACAGTATTGTGTCTTTCAGTGTACAGGCCCTCTACCATGAGTGTATCACACTCAGCAACAAGATATATGACTATTTACATTCTTTATTACAGAACCTACTTTTCTGTCAACTGTTCAGTGGACATTGTAAACCAACTTGTACATAGTCCACTGTCCTGGACAAACCTTTCATCCTCTAGTTTCAGCTCATCTTTCCTTAAGCATTCCTGTGTCAAATCCTGACCAACATGAGGTTGTTGCAGGAGATCTCTATACTTGCTGCTATATTTATGGCTTTTCACATTTCTTTCCTTCTCATCTGATCTTTCTACTTATATTCTTTCTTTTCTTTTTGGTAGATTCAGTTGCCATATGATTTTGTCTACTTCCTGTTTGATTTCCATTCCAGCTTGCCACCTAAATGCTTCTGCTAAACTAAGTAGAGAGGTCATCCTAGACTTCCTCCCCTGAGGTTGTAAAACTTTCACTATGTTTAGAGCTAATGAGGTCAGCAGATATGTATGCAGTCCCACAACTACAGAACTATGCATGTAATCAATTTTGAGGAGACCCATGCCTCTTTCAGACCATGGAATGTATCACCTTGGTATACACTGATTTATATGTATTATTTGATAAACATGAAGTATTTTTCTTGTTTTTTTTTTCTGTCCAACTGAACCAAATACCTTTTGCAGCCAGTCAATCATACCAAGACTCTAAGTTAAAATAGGAAGAGCAAATTGGTTTATAGCTTGGACTTTATTCCTAGATGTCAAGCCAGTTGTTAATATTAGTTTTAATTTTCTGAAATATTCCTTTCTGATAATTTTATTTGTATTTGTTCATGTTTTACTGCCAATCCTTCATCAATTCCCAACTATTTATACATTCCTGCCAAAGTTCCTTTATATCACATTCCTGTCATAGATTGATATTTTCTTGGCACTGCAGCTTTCCCGTTTTAAACATTGCTTTTGCATATTTATCAAGACCGAATGTCATTCTTATATCATCTGTTAAAGTTTTAACCACTTGCAATTGTGCTTTTAACTCCTCATATGATGAATTATATCATTTTAAGTTGGCCACTAAAAGAAGCTGAGAAATCTTTAAGCAAGTTTGTTTTCTGGATGCCAAATTGTAATCAAGATTTTATCTGTTAAGTGAACAGCTTAACATGTTGGGGGCAAGACAAAAAAACAGCAGTGACAAAGAATCACACTGGAATATTCCCCTTTGATGTTTTTTATCCGTGGGATAATAATTTGCCCTTTGTCATGGCTTAATTGTTAAGCAATTTGCCACTGTTTCATGGTCATTGTTATGTAACTGATCAATGTCAAATGGGGTCTATATTATAAACATGAAAGCTTACCTTACCGGATCCCTAAACTTTGACCCGTCCTCATCGAACCGCAAAAACACCGAACGCCCTAAACCACGAAATTCAAAACATCGAACTATCATACTTGTCCCACCCCACCGCCCGCTACATACTACCTACAATAACAAACTGAGTAAACCACATACATACACTAACCAAATACCTACATCTAACCCTAAACTAAACCCTACTTCTAACCCTACACTAAATCCTACATATACTACCAAGTATGCACTTAACCCGCACCCTAACCCTAAGATCCGTAACTATCGCACACTTACCTTAAAAAGCTAAACCCAAACAAACTAAATCAACACACATACACTTAACAAAACCCTACACTAAATCTAACATACATTACCATCCATGTACTTACCTTAACCCGAACCCTAAGGTCCGTAACTATCACACACTTACCTTATGGAGCTGTACCGCAGAAGGCCAACCATGATGGTTCAACGTTTCCGATTTCGCTCTTCTGGACGTTTGATGTTTTCGCATTTTGATACGGACGGGACGGCGTTTAGGGATTCAATAAGGTAAGCATTCGACTTACTAATAGGGAACAGTCAGATGTATCTTGTACATCTGTAAGCATTCCTTTATACATAAATGTGGGATACTGTCAAATTATGTTTTGTAATCTATTCAAGCCATACTTAGAGTCTTCCCTTTTTCACAATTCTCCATTATGGCTTTATTTAGCAACAGATGATCCTCTGTTCCACGTGACTTTCTTTTGTTCTCCTTTTGTTCTATTTTCATGATTGAGTTTTCCTCTAAATGACTATAAACTCTGCATCAATTCCACTGTATAGATTGTATATCGGAAGGCAAGTGATTGGTCTATATTTTTTCATGATGGCTTATAAGTTCACATTTAAGGAGGGCTATAATTTTTCCTGTGAACTATGTTAGTGTCTGTTTGGGGTGCTTATATAAGTAGCTCTTACTCAGGGATAAATTGTTGTGTAAATATGATGTTAAGTTGTCAATCTTGCCTTCATTCTTGCTGGATGGGTTCAGAGGCGATCTTCGGCTCCGACTCGGCCTAATACTAAAGCTCGAGCTATTTTTACCAGCTCGAGGCTATGCTATGTCCCATAATGCTAGGCATCATATACCCAGATCTCGTTTGCCGCTTCAGCTGCGAGGTTGCGTTTTCACCGGCTCCAGGTTGTATTTAAAATTTTTTATAATTATAGTTAGTTTTCGATTGATATTTTTTCCCTAGATTTTTTTCTGGTAGTGTTAGTAGTCTCCCGACTAGTCTTCCCTCCCTTTATTAGTAGTTTTCCACCCTTAAGATGGTTAGGCCTTTACCCCCCCCCCCCTTTTTTATAGTAGTTTTTGTACAATAGGTTTATACAGGTTCCTTTAGTAGGTATGTGTGTGGAATTTTGTTTTATTATAGTAACTTTAAGAGTGTCTGTCAAGTGTTGTGTTTGTATACTTGTTTAAACTTTGTTGTCCCATTTCTGTGGTACCATGTCTAAGGATACCAAGATATTGGGATTCAAGAAGTGTGACTCGTGCTGTCAAAAGATGTCTCTGACAGACTGTCGCACTTCTTGTGTGTATTGTTTAGACCCTCTGCACCTGCAGGACTCTTGTTCCATCTGTCCTGCAGGAGCGCAGAAATAAGCTCATCTTAAGGGGCTTATTGAAGCCCGAAGGTTCTCCTACCAGGCCTCTGTCAGGAAAACCTTCTAAGCCCACCAAACTGTCGGCTCCATGTCCGGAGCCGAGCGGACCTTCTTCTGCCTTGTCGGTTCCGGCCAGAACCGATACATCGAGGCCTCAGTCAGCTCTGACCTTGGCGGAGCCGTGTCCAAGCCGAAAGCACTCCCGATCTCCTTCATTGGAGTCGGTCAGGTCGGCTCCGAAGTCCCCTTTACTGTCAGAGTGGAGCCATAGGTCTCACTCCTCTAGATCTTCCAGGCTTTCGGACAACTACCTCGAGAGGGTAGTCAGTAGGCTTTTGAAGTCGCAGGCGCTCGCCCAGTTATTGCACAGCCCGTCTCAACAGACAGCAGCTTCCCCAATGCCTGCTCCAGTTCCTCCTCCGACTATTCCTTCGAGCACGGAGTCGGAGGCCATCGGGGTTGGTACCGTGGAGCCGTCGAAACCGGTTCCACCCTTATCGGTTCCTTCATCGGCTCCAATCCCTTTATTGGCTCCGTCCTTGGAGGGATCCGGGCGCCGGGACTCCCTCATCGGTTCCGAGGGGGCGAGTGGCATCAGACCCTTGTCCGACCCCGTTCTCCCTCTTGGAGCGTCAGTGCAGGTGAGCTCGTCCCCGACATCAGCCTCAGAGCAGTCCCTCTCGGTGCCGGGAGGAGCTCTCATCTCTTCGGAGCTGGGGCCCTCCTCTCTGCCTGATGGGGGCGCCTTTGAGGTCATGAGGGGCGTGCTGGCTCCTATACCGGTGCCACAGTTGTACCCATCGGCCCCTCCTTCCATGGTGCCTGCTTCGGCCTCTGCCTACCCTCCCGAACCTAAGTGTGGAGAACCAACGCTCCAGGTCGCCCCATTGGGTGTATCCTCCTCTTCTGAGGCCTCCCCTGATCCTGCGGGGGAGCCCCCTCGGAAGAGGACATGCAAGGAGAAGCATGTGGACTACCTGGAGTCAGTGACATATGACACCGACCTGGATGATTCGGAAGGGTCCCCAAGGTCCCCCTCTGAGGATGTCTCATTTTCTGACATCCTAGAGATCCATTAACAGAGGGGGAGCTGGTCTGTCCTCAACCCTTCCGAGGACGAGTTGGTGTACCTGGACGCATTCAGTTCTCGCCCTTCAACCTCTTGGGTGTCCCCGCCTTTCGACCCACTCATGGAGGTGGTGTCTTGGAAGGTGTGGACGGCTCGGGATACTATGGAACCAACTCCCCGGAGGTCCACAAAATTTATTACAGCCCCTTTGGACAAGCAGTTTCTCACTAAGGGCATCCCCGTTGATGCCATGGTGGTGGCGGTGGCCACTAAGAAGGAGTTGGCTGACCCTTAAGTTCCTGTCCATCCTCCTAATAAGGAATCTAGGACTATGGATAGGTACGGCAAGCGGATGTTTTCTTCAGCGACCTTTGCCATGCGTTCGCTGAATTATTTGTGCCATTTCACCCGTCTTCAGAGAGACCTTCTCAAAGAACTAGGTGATACCTTACAGGACCCATCAGCTGCGGGGTCTCAGGAAAAGATCAACTCCCAGCTAGGGACCCTGAACTCTCTTGTAAACTCCTCCATGCGGCTCATTTCCTATGCCGCCGATGGAGTGAGTAGGGCTGCAGGCACAGGCGTTGCTCTAAGGAGACACGCCTGGATGCGGCTTTGCAACTTTGCTGACCCCTTCAAGGCGTCTTTCACTAACACCCCCTTTGACGGTTCTGCCTTGTTTGGACCTGAAGTGAAGGATACTTTGACCAGGTGCGAGCAGGAAGGCAAGACTCTCTGTGCCATAGGAGTCTGTTTTTCTACCCCTTCTAGACCATACCCTAAGGGTCAGAAGGGTGGGAAAATGTGATTCTGCAAACCTCAGGGAGTACTGCCTGACACAAGTGGTGAGCTTCCCTCCAGAGGCAGAGGGGGGAACAATAATAGACGCTGCCCGAGGGGCAGGGGGGGGGTCCGCAGAATCAGGGTAGCAGAGAATCTTTCTCTGACAAACCTTTCCAGCAACCCTGAGGAGCTGCCCGACTGTCCACCTTCGGAGGCAGTCGGGGGAAGACTATCACTGTACCCAGAAGCTTGGCATTCCCTCATGCAAGACAAATGGGTAAGGTCGATCATATCCGAGGGCTACAAAATTCCCTTTACTCACACCCCACAACAGCCAAAAGGGCCCCTTCCAGATGTCCCACCCGGTCTGAGGGATCTAGCAGCACTAGAAATTTCAAAGCTGCTAAGAAAAAGGGCCATCCAGCCAGTCCCAGCAGACCAACAAGGATCCGGTATCTACTCCAAGTTCTTTTTGGTACCAAAAAAGACAGGGGACTGGAGACCTATTTTGGATCTCAGCAGGCTGAACAAGTCTGTTCAAAGAACGAAATTCCAGATGGTCACGCTACAGTCCATTCTACCCTTTCTGAGTCAGGACAATTGGATGTGCTGTATAGATCTTCAGGATGCGTACTACCATATCAAGATGAACAGGCGCTCCAGAAGGTTTCTCGGCTTCCGGCTGGGAGCCAGTCGCTACCAATTCAGAGCACTGCCCTTTGGCCTCACCACAGCCCCCAGGGTGTTTACCAAATGCATGGCAGTGTTGCGGCTCACCTGAGATGACAAGGATTCCAGGTGTTTCCATATTTATACGACTGGCTCCTTACTGCCACCACCAGGCATCGACTACTCCAATCCAGAGATTAAGCTGTACAAATGTGCAACGCGCTAGGTATCTCTATAAATTTCGAAAAGTCTGCATTGTCGCCTTGTCAGTCTATTACCTTCATAGGCGCTGTCTTAAACACAGTGGAGCTCTCAGCAAAACTACCCACACAAAGAGTTTCAGACATTCGCAACCATGTTCAGATCCTATTACAGGAGACCAGAGTCCAAGCCAGATTTGTACTAAAAACACTTGGTCTCATGGCAGCAGCAATCACTTTACTCCCCCTAGCACGTTTTCATATGTGGATCCTGCAGTGGATGCTATTTTCCCAGTGGTCCTTTCAGCAGCTCCCCATGTCACACACCATTCTAATCACTCAGTCATGCAAAAGACACCTTTCTTGGTGTACTGTCTCCACTCAAGTAATCCAGGGCAGACCTGTGGTCCTTCCTCCTCCTGTTGCCACTGTGATAACGGATGCCTCCCTGATCGGGTGGGGGGGCATTTTCGGGGCAGGACAGTCCAGGGCACCTGGCAACCCTTCGAATACCACTTGCACATAAATGTCTTGGAAATGAGAGCGGTACTTTTAGCGTTGCAGGCCCTTCAGGACTCTCTACCAACCGGACTATTGCAATTCAAACAGACAATATGTCTGTAGTGTGGCACATCAACAAGCAGATCCTACCCCGTATGTCGAGAAGCACTCAGACTTTGGCAATGGGCGATCTCTTCTCAATGGTTTCTGGTAGCAACGCATATTCCCGGGAAGTCCAGCGTCATAGCGGACAGACTGAGCAGAGCCATTCTCATGCCTCATGAGTGGTCTCTCAACGAGACAGTAGCGGAAAGAATTTTCAGAAGGTGGGGTCAGCCTTGCTGCGACCTTTGTGCAACACCTCTAAAGAGCAAGTGCCCAGACTTCTTCACCCTCTTCCCTCTCCCAGATCTACCCCCCAGGGACGCTGTAGTTCACGATTGGCCCCAGGGTCTTCTGTATGCTTTCCCTTGATTACTCAATTAATCCAGAAAGCAACTGCCTTGAGAGCCAGGATTATCCTCATTGCCCCTTACTGGCCTCGACAAATTTGGTTTCCGTTCCTGCAACGCCATCTACTGGAGCAGCCCTGGCATCTGGACCCAATGCCAGATCTTCTGACCCATCAATCAGGCGGGCTGCATCAGTCCCTTCAATCTCTCAACCTCACAGCTTGGTTACTCCACTTCCAACCCTAGCCAGGCTTCCCCTTATCTCTCAACCAGTTCGCGATATCATCCTCGCTTCTTACAAGTCTACTACCAGAAAGACTTATGCTAGCAAATGGAAGCGTTTCTCTGTCTGGGCACGGGAAAAGCACGTGGACCCCTTTACGGCTCCTGTCCAGACAGTTCTAGAGTTTCTAGCAGAACTCTTTCGATTGGGCTCCTTCTCAGCTACCATCAGAGTTCAACTGGCAGCTATTGCAAATTTCCACGTTGGCTTGTCAGAGACCAGTATCATGTCCCACAAACTTTGCAAAGCCTTTTTAAAAGGAACCCTTTTACTTAGGCCCCCGGTTAAGGACCCTCCCCCACCGTGGGACTTAATTTGGTACTGTCTTCCTTAATTCTTCCTCCCTTTGAGCCGTCGGCTTCTTGTTCATTTAAGTTGCTCTCGTGGAAAACACTCTTCTTAATAGCCATCACCTCAGCAGGAAGGGTCTTGGAACTTCAAGCCCTTTGCGTTCGCCCTCCTTATCTTGTTTTTCACAAAGACAGAGTGTCACTTAGGACTAATCCGTCCTTTTTACCCAAAATAATCTCAGAGAAAAATCTGAATCAGACCATAGATCTTCCAGTCTTCTTCCCAAATTACACCAATAGAGCTGAACGAAAGTTACATTGTTTGGACGTTCACTGTCAATTACGCTTCTGCCTGGATAGAACTAAGCAAATGAGAAAAATCAAACCAGCTCTTTCCTGTCTTATGTGGAGGGGAAGCAAGGCCAACCAGTCTCTAAGGTAACTTTGTCCAGGTGGTTGTCCTGTCTTATCATGTTGGTCTATCAGTTGAGGAACAGGGAACTTCCTACTAAGCCTAGAGCCCATTCAACCAGAGCTTTAGCTTCTTCAATAGCCTTTCAGGCAAGATTGCCAATGGATTCCATTTGCGCAGCGGCCACTTGGGCCTCTCCTCATACCTTCATTTCTCATTACAAGCTCGATATGGCCTCCAGAAGTCGGGCTGATTTTGGTTCCACGGTACTCGAGTATATTCCATTGAGCCACCCAGGATTTAGGTGCTAGGGATGCTGTCCCATCCAGCAAGAATGAAGGTGAGATTGACAACTTAACGTTGAGAAATTATGTTCTTACCATAACGTTCCATGTTAGTTGTCTTCTTCTCGCCTTCTTTCTTGCGTCCCACCCTCCATCCCCCTAGCCTGGGAGATCTAGAGTACCTTGTGAGAATTTTTGCCACCTCAGTTATTTCCCCAGCTGGCTCCCTTGCTCCCTATTTTTTGCTAGCTCTTCTAGAGGGCTTATATATATATATATATATATCTCTATATATATATATATATATATATATATATATATATATATATATGGGTCCCATTCAAAAGACCGAAACGCCGATTCCCCGACGCGGAAATCACCGACGCCAGATGACCGACAGGTACGTATACCAACAGGGTGATTCGCCGACAGTGGAAAGACCGACAAGGGTAATCTGCGATCGCGACCCGGTAAGTGTGCGACAGTGACGGAGGTAGGAGTGGTCAGGTAAGTGAGTTAGGGTTAGGGTGCAGGTAGGTGATGTGTACGTTAGTGTCGGAGCTTGGGCTAGGGTGTGTAAGTGAGTTAGGGTTAGGGTGCAGGTAGGTGATGTACGTTAGTGTCGGAGCTTGGGCTAGGGGTGTGTAAGTGAGTTAGGGTTAGGGTGCAGGTAGGTGATGTGTACGTTAGTGTCGGAGCTTGGGCTAGGGGTGTGTAAGTGAGTTAGGGTTAGGGTGCAGGTAGGTGAAGTGTGCGATAGTGTCGGACCTTAGGGTTAGGGTTTGGGTCAGGGCTAGTGTGTATGGTATGTAGTGTCACGTGTTGTTTACGTTCCGTGTGTCGGTGATTTGGTGTTCGGTGTTTTGCGTTGTCGGGTTTGTGTGTTTTCGGTTATTTGGCGTCGGTGAGTTTTGTGTCGGGGAATCGGCGTGTTGGTGTTTAGAAGTAGACCCATATATATATATATATATATATATATATATATATATATATATATATATATAGATAGATATATATAGATATATCCTTCTCCTTTTTGTATCTATGATTAGGTGGATTGTTGTGGTGGGACATATATGTCCATAGTGTTAGCTATCAAACAAGATCTGGGTATATGACGCCTAGCATTATGGGACATAGCATAGCCTCGAGCCGGTAAAAATAGCTCTCGAGCTATAGTATTAGGCCGAGTCAGAGCCGAAGATCGGCTCCGAACCCATCCAGCAAGAAAGAAGGTGAGAAGAAGACAACTAACATGGAACGTTATGGTAAGAACATAACTTCTCATTAATTCTTTTAGCCGGAACTTTGGCACTACATCTTGGCCTGGGAATTTCCAATTCAGAGCTTTTCTTAATTTTGTTTCAGTTTCTCTGGTCTTTACTTCATCCCATTTCATATCCTATACATTTGAACTCCTCACTGTTTATTTAAATTTTTTTGTCCCGGTGTAATTTCTGCAAGACTTTTGGGTTTCTAATACCGTGATGGGAATGGACCCCATTTCTAAGTCAAAGTATAATTAAAGTTCATGACATTAGTATTGTTTCAGTCTTTGTTGTTAGCCAGAAGTGCTCTTCACAGCACCCACAATGTGCCCAGAACTGACACTCCTGCAATTCATATGGAGTTACATGTACCAGTAAAAAATCTAAGTACAATTGTAAATTTGTTTTTAATAAGACCCGTTCCTCCTACTAATATTGGAACTGTGTGAGTATCATTCTTCCACATTGCCCTCATTTCTGCCTGCAAATCCTGTTATTTTATGACTTTCTATCTCTCTGTACATAAGACGCTGTAGTCACTGGGTGTGGCAATTTCAATGATCAATGCTAATTTGGGCTTCTTTTTTTGAGCTATTATATCTGGCATCTATTTTTCTAACTCTTGGCAGTGGGTGATCCCATCTGATCTAAACTTCATTTTCTATAATGCTTTGTGGCTCTTGTTTCCAGTGTTTTACAGCTACTTCACTATCAGGTTTGCACAGTCTCCAGTGCAACAGTCTTGCACAGTCTCCAGTGCAACAGTCTTGCCACATTATTATGCCTTTCAATATACTGTCCTTCTGCCAGTAGTAAATCACAACCAGCAACAGGATGTGTAACTGTTTCTTGCAAAAATGTGAAATAAGTTTTTACTTTTTTTTCAGTTTGATATTGCAGATCCTCTGCTGCTTGATAATCAGAGGTTTGATGTTCTGCAATTTCGATACTCTGAAGGGGGCCTCAGCAGATGTGTGGAGTCCCACAGTTGCAGATCTATACATGTAATCACTTTCAAGGAGGCCCATCCTTCCTTCGGAATGGGGAATATATAATCTTAGTATGCACTGATTTTATAAGTCATTTATCTTTTTTTTTTTTTTTAATTTCTCCAAGTCTTTTGGGTTTCTAATACCATGACTGGAATGGACCCCATTCCTAAGTCAAAAAAGTTCATGATGTGAGACAAAAGTGATCTCTGCAGCACCTGCAATGTGCCCAGCAATGACTACTCCTGCAATTTGAATGGGATTACATGTATTGGTAACCTGTCTAAATAGGGTCTATATTAAATCAGCGAACACTGATTTATCAACCCCATGTAAGCTAAAACTTGCAATCCCGAACACTTGGAAAAGCAATTTTTTTTCCCAGGGAAAAAAAATCGCTTTTCCACCCAAAAAAATAAATAAATAAATAAAAACATCAAAAAACTACATAAAGTGGGGGGTTGTGCCCTCACATCTCCCTACTTAAATATACCAACTCCAAGATCGCACTACAGTGACGAAAATGACAAAGTAACGGAGGCGGCCAAGCAATTTCTTTTCCAGGGAAAGAAATCGCTTATATGCTGTTTCGCTATTTTGCTGTTTCGTGCTTTCAAGTTCGATCAAGACGCATTTGAAGGACTGCATCTTCAATCATATAATAGGAACCCTCTAAATACAATTGTACATTCTTTTTTAAGACCTGTTGCTTCTACTACTGTTGGAACTGTCTGGGTATCTTTCTTCCACATTGCTCTCGTTTCTGCCTACAGGTCCTGATGTTTTATGACTTTGTGTCTGTCTGTACTCAGGACACTGTAGTCACTGGGTGTGGCGTTTTCGATGAGCAATGCTACTTTTATCTTCTTTTCATGCACCACTATATCCATTTTTCTTGCATCTATCTTTTGAACTGTTGGTGATGGGTGATCCAGTGTGATGTAACTTCATCTTTGCTTCTTCCATGCTGTCGCAGATCATTGAAGCATCTGAAACTCTTATTGCATTCAGTACATTTATATGGTTTCTCTCCCTAAACTAAAGGATGTTAAAGTCAGAGTAGGTATACTGTGTACTGCATGCTCTATAGTCATAAATATTCTACCTGGGTAGCATGTCCAGTACATTTTTTCCATTAAGGCAGATTGGGTGTTATCTCAGTTAAGCAGCTAAGTTTCACAATATCATATCATATGAGTTGAAATGTAGTTACAGTTAAATACCAAATCTGCTTGCCATTCTGTTAGTGCATCCTTATATGAGGAGGAGGTCATGCAAAAGCAATATACTTATCTCCTGATACCATCTAATATTAGGTGCCAGTTTGTGGGACTGTCCTTTGCAAATCAGCCAGTGGTATTTTCTGCCATTCCTAAATTAAATCCTTAATCTTACAACTCGTCATGTTTGGCCATCTAGATTTAGGAAAACTTAACAGCCCACCTTTACCAAAGGGTTATATAATGCTGGCATTCCTATGTCACTGGCAATTTGTAACTAGTATCTCAACCTTAAGCTTTGTAAGTGGTGGAAGATGGTGGTAAGTGGAAGAGTACAGGAAAGCAAGCAAAAGGACAACAGAAGTGTTAAGAGCAGTAGACTTACAAGCTGAAAAAGGAATTAGCAGAAAATTTCAGGAAAGGAGAAAAGATGCTTATTCAGGTATGTAGCAAATTCAAAATATTTGGTTAACATAAAATAACACCAGTTAGCAAATAAACATAGTCATAAAAATGCAACACTGAGTAAGTATTAAGAGCACATTTTAAAGCATGTAGCTGTAGGTATTCCCCAAATCCAGACTGGAAGATGATTCCATAATGCAAGACCTTAGTAACTAAAATAGGGAAGCCTGAAGAGTCCATTATAAGATGGAATAGAGAGAACATTTTGTGAACTAGAAAGAAGTGAATGAGAAGGAAGATAAATATGTAAGAGCTCTTTCAAATATGGCGTGCCATAGTTATGAAGAGAGAGGGATATACCATTAGAAGAATCTTGTACATAATGTGGAGTATGCAAAAAACTATGATGTAGTGATGTGTTGGAACACCAGATAATAGGCTTGTAGCAGAATTTTGGGCAGTGTGTAAATGTGCAAACATTTGAGTAAGGAATGCCAAACAAGTATTGAGTTACAATAGCCTAAATGTGAGGAAATCATAGCATGAACCACAGTAAAGATGTTATTGGAAGGAATAAGTTACTTGATCAAGGAGATGTTCTGAAGATGGAAACAGGCCAGTTTGACATCTGCTGAAATATGGTCCTTAAGCATCAGCCTGTCATCAAGGACTACTCCAAGATCGCGCACCTTGGACACAAATTCCAGTTTATTGCCATGCTACTGGGTATCAAGTGTCAAACCTGGAAGGGAAGAGTTTCTCAATGTAGCATGAATACACATTGCTACTGTCATGAAAGGGGGTACTGCCAACACAGCTGTCTGGAATTTTGTAAATAATTGTATGTCATTTGTGAATATCAACATGATTCCAGATAAGCTGTTTGTGTTACAAATGTATTACAGCTGTATGTCATGTAAGATGGTTTGTACAGAGGTGTGCTGAAGAGGTATTTTGCAAAGTGCTTGTGCTTAAAATGTAACCACATCATGCCTTACTGGAATAGAACAGAAATGTACATGCAGTATTGTAACTGCTTAAATGTGTATATTTTTAACAGTGGAAAGTGGAACATGAGAGGTTAACTTCAGAAAAATAGCTGAAATTAAATTACTTTATGGCAGAAAGGAGACGGTCTAAAACTAGGGAACTCTGTATTGTCTTGGAAGTGTTTTATTGTTTTATGATTTCCAGTCTTTGCCATAGATCTGAGGAAAAGCCATTGTCTGTGTATTTTTACGAGTAGATGCTAAATTATACTAGCTACCATCAATGGTTGTTTTGGGGTCTGGGAACTAGGAATCAGATGACAAGCAATGATGTCATTTTGCAAGTTATCCCCGCAGTAATATTTGAGATATTAATTTGAGAACTCTGTGAGTGAGAGAGCGTATTGTATTTTGTCTTTGACCTGACAACAACAGGAACTATTTACCACACATCTGCCTTGTTCTGAGTAAGTAAGTAAGTCTTGGGAACAGTTTAATTATTTTTGATATAGTCAGGAATATAGCAACACTTAATTTTTATCTTTTTCTTTATTTATTTGAGACTGTCATGCAGTGTTGTTTTAAATATTTCCTGTGATTTTGAACTCTGATGTCACTGTAATTATATACTGAGTATTTTCTTGTTCTTTTATTATTTATTATTAAATATATTTAAACCTTTCATGGTGGCTGATCTGTCTAGAGCTATTAAGTTCTGAGAGAACTCACATATTTATATGGTGACACGGTGGGCCACTGCTAACAGCCTTGCTCTTGGTCAAACTACCATTTGTATTTATTGTAACATTACACAGTAAGATTATACACCCTTTGTTAAGGGCCTTAAAGTAGCTGATAAGGTCTGACTGGTGGCAGTGAAAACTACCTTAAAGTCTGGGCAGGCGGAGGCATAGTTAGTAAACCTGTGCCACCAGTCACTACTTATCAGCTGCTTTAAGGCCCTTAACAAAGGGTGTATACCATTGCACAGTAAGATTATACACCCTTTGTTGTTGTTGTTGTCTTTTGGCTTTTCCCAGTTAGGGGTCGCCACAGCTGAACTCTGGTCCGCTAATGATTGGCAGTAGATTTTCACGAACGCTGAGGTGCCAGCTTGATGTTCAACCTTCAGCGAAGGCACGCCCATTTACGCATGTCTTTCGAATGCCCACCCAACCACGGGGAGGACATGCAGACTCAACACAGAAGGCAGTCCCCGCACTTCAACCGAGAATCGAACGGGAGAACCTCTTGCTGTGAGGCAACAACACTACCGCTGCGGAAGTCCATTGTACACCCTTTAAGGGCCTAATTGTACACCATTTGTTAAGGGCATTAAAGTAGCTGATAAGGAATGACTGGTGGCAGTGAAAGCTACCTTATAGTCTGGGCAGATGGGGGCATAGTTAGTAAACCTGTGCCAGCCTTTCCAAGGTTTGTTTGTGTGTGTGTGTGTGTGTGTGTGTGTGTGTGTGTGTGTGTGTGTGTGTGTGTGTGTGTGTGTGTGCCTCAAGGAGTGTGTGTGTGTGTCATCTACTTGGATGGGGACAAGAAGCACTGGTTGGACAGAGAGAGTGCTGCATGTCTTGGCTTGGTTACTCAGCTGAGATCTCAACTCTAGAGCTGTGCCAGTGGGGAGTCTTATTGGAGATCTGGAGAAAGAGGGAGAAATCAGCCCTGGACTGACTGTGGTCTCTGTGTGCTCTTAAGGGAAATTGCACTTGATGCAGAGAGCTGCATCTGGTAATACTGTGTGTTTTTACTTGTCATCCTCCTAGTATACGTCCCCCACTGGTGAGAATTGAGGCTCCTTGATTGCTGGTCCAGTGATGCGGCATCACAGCTACAATTTTAGAAATTCTGAGTTTGAGGCTTTTACTGATATCCAATCATGGATAAGTTCTAGGTCATAAGAAAAGAAATTAAGGCATGACACTGAGTCCTGAGGAAATAAGAGGTACAGCTGTGTGTCCGCATTATACCATTGGTATTGCAAACCTCTCTAAACATCTCCATAAGCCAGTAGATAGATGGTAAGTAATAGTGGGCCAAGAATAGAGCCTTAAAGAATTCCACAGTCCAGAGGGCATGTGGAAGATGAATTCACAGCAGACACAATAATACCCTGAGTGCAACCTTTCAGGTAAGTGCAGACAGTTCAGTACAACACCAGAAAGGCAACAGTAATGCTCTAACCCGTCTAAAAGAATCACATGGTCAACTAAGTCAAATGCCGATGCAAGAGACAAAAGAACTAGAACTGATTATTTACACAAGTTTTTTGCAACTAGGAGATCATTAAAGACTCTAGTGAGAGCTGTCTCAGTACTGTGTCTTGCCCTGAAACCAAATTAGAATGGATCTAAGATGGCCTGATCATATATATATGTCAATTTAAGGTAGACTACTTTCTCAAGAACTCTCCCCCAAAACAGGAGGTTGGAAATTCTATGATAATTATCAAGATTATCAGAGTCAAGTGCAAACTTTTTATAGCAGAAAGAAAGAAAGGAGGTTAGTCTTCCCTGGCTAAGCACAGATGGGGAGGAGAATAGGGAAGACTGGAAAAAGCAAAGTTATTTAATTAGGACATCACTTTGGTCTTTACAGAGGAAAGCAAGAGGGAGGATTTCAGACTGGAAGAGAAAATGGGTAGCATAATGTATGGACAACACTGTTTACATCCGGGGGACAAGACAGGAAGAAGGTTGAGAAGGAAGTGTCTTCCTTAGGGGAGGATAAAGTACATTGATTAAATGAGCTGTCTCTCATGGGTCTGCAAGAATCTGGCCAATGTGTTAGTGATGCCCTGACCAAAGTTTTAACAGATTAATGGCTGCTATGAAAGTGCCTGAAGACTGGAAGACGCCAACTATTGTACTCTTTTTACAAGCGGGTAGTAGGAAAAATCTATGGAACTGTAACAGAGTTAGCCTAACAGTAGTGTAAGGGAAACTATGGAAGGAGAGAGAGAATTTTGAGGGAAAGGTTGGTTGTTTTACTATGATATATATGATGTATTCATCAGTTTCCAGGACCACAACTAGTGAGGATTCCTGGACAGAAAGCAGTGTCTGACAAAGCTTAATTTAATTTTTTGGGTGGGATACTGAAAAACTTGATAGGGAAGTACTGGTTACATGTACTCTGCCTGGGTATTATTAAAGCTTTTGACTGGGTTTCACACAGGAGGATTAATTTAACATTTGAGGAATTTGGGTGGGTGGTAAAATTATGGCTTAAGAAATGGATTACCATACTGTTTAATGGTATGATACAGAGGGTTCTATTGACAGGGACAATATCAGGAATAAGGAAAAACTAGTGTGTTATTGCAGAAGCTGGTCCTGGACGTAATACTGATCTTCATTGTACTTGTTTCTGACATATCTGAGGGAGTAGAGAAAGAGGGGTCATCATCTTCACTGATGACACATATTTGGGGGCAACAGTGAAGAATTGGGGGGTCTTGGAAAAGATTTGGAAAGGCTGCTCATTTTGTCTGTTAGGGTTGTTGAGTTTCACCGCAGAAAAATGCAAATTAGTGCACCTGGGACAGAGTAGACATGGTATGAAGTATCAGCAGGGAGTGAAACTCATAACAACAGGGCAGGAAAAGGATGTGGGTGCATTGATCACACAAGGACTGCACCACTAGTAACATGGTGAGAGGCAGTAGCAGCAGCAAAGTGAATGTGCAAGTGTGACTTCAGGGAGTGGGGGGACACTGAACAAGTAATGTTTCTGATTAGTCCCAAGTCCGGCCACACCTTGAGCATTTTCTGGAGTTATGGAAACCTAAGGAGAGGGATAGCAGAATGCTGAAATGAGTTATAAGGAAGCCATTTTTAGGATGAATGGGATGGAGGGGAAATACTATAATCATAGACTAGATGAGCACAGATGGAGGAGACACACTATGGGTGTATAAGATTGTGTTAGATGTGAAATGGTTGCTGTGAAGAGGATTGTGAGAGGAAAGATGAGGGAGCATAGACAACTGATTGGCAACAACTACTGCTTGTATCTCCAAAGTTCTACTTCAAAAGAGTTATGGATCCATGAAATGGGCTACTAGAATGGGTGGTGCAATGGGCCTCCACAGAATTATTGAAGAGAGCATGGGATAAATGAAGAAGTGATAAAGGGGAAGAGAGGAAAGGTGGAGAGTGTAGAATGTTAAATGCACTTGAAGGACAGAACAGATAGTCTTGTTTCCTGTCATTAGAGACACACACACCAGGGATCTTAACCTTATCATCACAATGAACAAAACATGCTGGAGGGATAGGTTCCTGACCCAGAGACTCCCCAGACTCTGGAATAGACTGCCCATATATGTCAAGCAAGCGTGCCTCTTTGGCCCTCTTAAAAAGGAACCTTGATGATTGGATGAGAGATAAGAAATTCACCCCGGGGATCACGTCAGTCGCCCTGCTATACAGGGGTCCAGGGAAGTAAATACTGTGGGAAGAAATAGTCAGGGAATTGTTATGTCTAGGCTTGTATAGGCCCTAGGGCCAATAGCCTAGTACCAACCTATGAACCTATTAGGGAAGTAGAGAGCAGTATAATATCACAGATGCATGAAGGGGGAGGGTATCATCCCATGGGGGGGTAACATTGAGCAAGAAATACTGTAGATTAAATCAAAATACCTGAGGTCACTAGAATATATACCTCGATACCTGCTGACAGTAGAATATCAACTCATTCCTTTGCTAAGACTGGAAGAAATTAATCATAACTTAGCCACACTTCCAGATAGCTGACCCCTTCCTCTCTAAATCACAGTGTTAGAATGTCAAAACCAATACTGGGAGTTTTTCAGTTCCATAAGAAGCCACACAAACAAGTACAATGTGTGCAAAATCCAGGGAAGACTTTCAATTTAAATGACATTGATTCTACTCCAGAAGAAAGACCCAGCTGTCCATCTTGTCAGCTTTGCTATAGGTGGAACACTCGCCTATGGTGCAGAAGGATGTGGGTTATATTTCCATATTCCTTACACCAATGGCTCACAGGAACAGAGTGGATAGAGTCAGCAGTAAAGCAGAAACAGAAAAACAACAAAATTGCTGTATTCTAAATGTCAGAAATATTTATTGAATAAATACAAATAGCAAAGCTTTCAGGATGCTTCTCTTCATCAGTGCAAACTCAAAGTCAGTGTTTTTACTAGTCATATGACACAGACCCCCAATAAGATTTCACGACAGATATTCAAACCACACAGTTTCTCTCACTTTAAAATTTTAAAGATATAAACAAAATTTAAAACCACGAATAAAGACCTATTTTATATATATATATATATATATATGTGCACATGTATATATCTAAATACAAAACAAAATAGATTAAATTCAGTCTGAAAAGTATAAAATATTAATACTATTTTAGCATCATTTGTCTGTGTTTCTAGAATTGGTTTAATACTGACTGCAGCATTCAGATCCAGGACATGGACAGCCTCTAGTCTCACAATCAAATTATACTCAGCTATTTCTGATTTATTATTAATATTGCCTCCTCTTATGTTTTTAGCTAGTGTCTCATGTCAGATAGGTGCTCAGTTATTCTTTCTTTAAACCTTCTACTACTTTTTCCGACATAAAAACTGAAACGTGTGGAACATGTGGCAAGATAAACTATATTAATAGAGTTACAAGTCGCATAACATTTAAATTCATACTTCTTCTTCATAATGGGATGTATAAATTCATTACTACTGTAAATGAATTTACAATAGGGACAATTAAAACAGTAAAACGTACCCATTTTCCTACTAATACTGCGTTTCTTTGAAAAATCCATATCGTTATAATATAAACGCCATTTTAAATTACGATGATTCCTATATGCAAAACTCTTGTTTTCTACATTTAGACTGATTCATTTCTGGTAGTGCATTCAGGATACCCCAGTAATTAATAATAACTCCAGTCATTAATAATTCTCCAGTTATAACTGCATTTTATAATGTATGTGAAAAGCAACTACGCCAGCTGTATGAACAATGAGATATTTCTAGGACTTAGAATTTAACTAAGGAAGAGTATGACTCAATGGTTGAACTATAAAATAATTTCTCCAAAGACCAAAGAGGCCCAAGTTTGGTGTAAAACAGCTTTAATAAAACAAAAAAAGTCTTTTTTTTTTTTTTTTTGTCTGAAGAAGCGACTGAAAAGTCGTGAAAGCGCTTACTCTTTTTTTTTGTTTGTTTTATCAAAGCTGTTTTACCTCAAGCCGTAGTTGGGCCTCTTTGGTTTTTGGAGAAATGCTGTTGTTGTACTTATAGAGGACCTTTACCCAGATCCTACTCTTTTCCTGAACATTCTAAAATAACCCTGATATTATTATTAAACAGGCTGATAAGGGTGGTGCAATAGTCATTCTAGATAAAACAGACTATGTTTTATGAATGAATTTTTGAGTGACGAAAAAACTTTTTTGAAAATAGATAGGACTGTTTGAATAATATTATACATAAGGCGAATATGTGCATTTATGATTTGCAAATATCTAATGATATTAATCTTGATTTATTTAATTTTATGTATGTTGCGCATCCTATAATTCCAGTCCTATATGGACTACTGAAATCCATAAGGATGCTAAACGACCACTCATGAGACCGGAGGCTGGGTCACAGAGCCTATTTCATTGTATTTAGAAGATGTTTTTAGTCCTTTTTTAAGTAAGGTTCAGAGTTATAGTCATCATATGGGTGATTTTTACAGGAATTACACATTTGGTATGAAATGAAATAAACAGATGATCATGTTTTTGTCACCCTTGATATTAACTCACTTGCTAAATGAACTGTGCAGTAGTTGTAAAAAACAATAAAAAAAATAAGGCCACTATAAAATCAATAATTTAATCAACTAATTAGTTGATTAAACTGTAAATTGTACAGTGGCTTTATTTTGTTTTTCAGCTTAATTGGCATTTTCTGTCATGTACTAACCCTGACATTCTGTCTCTCTTGGCGTCAGCATTTCAGAATGTAGCTTTGTCCTCCTCTTTCAGACTGACCATATCTTTAACCACACTTCCAAGATAATTAAAGAAACTCAGAGCTATTAACTTGTTCCATTATATTCATTTCTGTTTCAGTGTTCAACTTCTGATTTCCCCCATTTTCTCCCAGGACCACTGTTTGTATACATGACCATGCCACATACTTTCTCCAAGTTTAGGAATGCCTAGTTACATTTTTTCCTCATGTTCAGCTTCTCTTCCACTATCTGTCTCACTGTAAACATTGGGTTAGTTGTACTGCATCCTGATCTGCATCCAAACTGCTCAGCTCCTTACTTTCTTCTAATGTGTGTATTCCTTTACCAACCATCCTCTCCAGCAATTTCATGCAATATGACAGGAGTTTGATACCTGTATACTGACCACATTTGTGAATGTTCCTTTCTCTTGTACTAAAGCTCTAGAATGTTTATTCTCCAGTCATTTGGGATATACCTCTCTAAATACTGCAATGAGTAGCCTAAGGAGCCATTTCTTCTGTAATGCACTTAATGTATTGGTCATATTTCCTGTGATTTTGTCAAAGATTGCTGCTTTCTCTGACTTAATTTTCCTTGGTGTACTTTGTACTTCTTGTAGGTGGGTTCTCCTTCTTTTAACATAGGCTGTGCATGTGACAGTAGAGCTTCTGTGGCAATTTCTTCATCCAGAAACTTCTGGAAATACTCTTTGGGTCATCTGCTGAGTAACTTTCCAGAAGTTGGTAGAGTTTCTCTGATGCCTCATTCTTTACCACTGTGACTGTTTTTAGTCTTTTTTGATGGTCAGTCATTACTCCTCCGTAATCTAGTACATTTTTTATCTCCCGTAGCTTCTTTCATTTTTTAACACCTTTATTAAATTATCACTTAAGACATAGGCAAACATACAGTAATATGAGAAAACAAAACCATATTAAACTGTTTCCAGTTACATACATATTGATCACCACTTAACTAAATGAGTTGTATCCCGCCGAGGAGATAACAAAGCTCAGGGCTCCTTCCAGATGCCCAAACTGTGAAGAAGCTCAAGCTGAGCTGATTAAAAGGCAAATTTGGAAGCAAAGCCCCCCAGAGCTTTGCTGACACAAGAGAGTACATTCCTCTGAGGCTTTCAATGATCGTTTGTTAGGTTGTGCTGTTCTTTGCTGGGCAATTAAGCTCCTATGGGGAAAAACTTCCATTCTTTTATTTGTGTTGCCATCACTTTCCCTTTTCAGGGAAGTTACTTTAACGCTAGGAGTATTGTGTTTTAATGGATGGTCATGAGATTGCAAAATAATTGTAAGCATTGTGCTCCTTTTTCCTGTCATTTTAAAAGTTGTGTAAAGTAACTGAAAACATTTATTCTGTGCAGAAATTGTATTATTTTACTTTTGTGAGGCTACCATAGTGTTTTAAAGTGCTTTTTACTATGTGTTTTTGTCAACAAAGTAATTTCTGTAGACTGATAGTGTTTACTAGCATTTGCTGCTTCTCTTCCCTGGGTAAGAGGCACCATTTTTAGCTTGACCATGGAACAGACTACTGGCCCCACGGTCAGTCGTTCTTCCAGCCACAGAATTAAAAAAATTCAGTAAACGGTCTTTGCCACCTCAACAGGTTAGCAATTTGCCTTAGCCACAGGTGGGTGACTCTGCTCTAGCCATTTTTTTCAACCACCTTTACTGAATTATCACTTGTGACAGGCAAATTTACATTCATATAAAAGTAATCACACTGTAATTAACATAAACATTTTACTTCACATATATTGCCATATATCATATAACCTAAGCAATATTACATAAACTATTTAATTCTTGCCTTTTTTTTTTAAATAAGAAACATCTTTATCAAACCACCACTTGCTACATAGGCAATCATACATTTATACAAATGAAAAAAAAAAAACATTGACACAATCCTAGTTGCAAGCATTTTACATCACAAACCATACTGACACACTCCTAGTTGCAAACATTATACATCACTACACATCCACCCAGTCTTTTTCAGTCAGACATTACATAGCTCTTTTAAGTCCTGCCTCCTTTTAAACCTCATTCCTCCCTTGTATGTATTGTTCCCACAATTCCCTTTTTTTCCTATATAGTTTGCGCCTACCCTTTTCTAAAGATCTCGATTCCAGTTGTTTTATCTCTGTTACTGTATTCACTACTTCTAGTGTAGTTGGTGTAGATTTTGATTCCCATTTTCTAGTAACTGCTTTTTTGTCAGCCACCATTATTAGACACAGCAAAGCCTTACCTTGCCTAGGCAATTCCAATTCTGTATCGTAGTTCAGAAAAATCACCTCCCTCATCAGACCAACCTGACCACCCAGCATATCTGACAGTGCATCCCACAAGGAATCCTTTAAGTCCACCAATTTACCACACTCCCAGAAAATATGTTCCCAATTACCTTTTTCTTCCCAGTCACACCTCCAGAATTTGCTGTCTACCTGAAAAATTCTCTGGAGTGTACTTGGGGTATAGAAATATCTTTGCAAACATTTCCAGGCAGAAATCCTAAATCTTCTAGATTTTGTTTCATATTTGGGAGACATACATATATCATCCCATTGTTTCTTTGTGAATTGCTTATCCAATCTCTCTTCCCAATACTTTCTAAACTGCTCTGATTGATTCTTATACTTATTGTGAAGTATTTTACATGCTCTACTAATTATTACTTTTTAAATGGCAGCTTCTGTTCGAGTCTACTAAAAATTCTACCAGTGCTGGTCTTTCATTTACGACCCCCCTTTTTCTTTCTTTCTGCCAATATTCTATATCAATCCATGATAGGAAAGGCAACCTCTAACCTGCAGTCCAAATATTTTTGGCATCTTCCCATTCTATCATCTTTCCAGCTCTAGTTATTTGCCCCCAATATCTTGGTTCCCTTGCCAGTTTTCTCCAGTGGATTCCAGCCCCCTATTACCTATTTTCAATATCCCTAATTGCACTCATCCCTACTTGCAGAATCTCCTTTCTCCAATCCGTGTTGGCTTAGTTCTTAGAATACTTTCTTCTACTTTATGGATATAATATTCTGAATTATTATTGCTATTCTCCTTAAAAGCCTGCATCCAAAATCCCAGTCTCTTCTTGTTTCTTCCCCCCTTGTTTCATCATCATCCCATTCCACTTTGATATACAGTTTTCTGCTTGTGCTATGTATAGGAGTCTTAACTGTGTAGCTCTGAAATATCCCTTCAAATTGGGTAAACCCAATCCGCCCTGTTCTGCTAGAATAATAAGTTGTCCCACTTGACTCTTGCCATCTTTCCCTCCCAAAGTCCCACAGCACTCTATTAATTGCAAACCACAACATCTCCTCTGGTTGATAAAAACACATCTGACCAGTGTACAAGACTGTAGGGACTAAAAACATTTTAACTGCTATATCCATATAATAAAGCATCCATTGTCTCAGTTTTTGTATTATCTTTTGTTTAGTCTGTTCTTACATATCTCTAGCTGCCACACTAGAATCATTTTTAGTCCATATTCCTAAATGCTTCATCCTATCATGTCCCCATAAATATGGATATTCCTGAACCAATTCATGTATGGGTACATAATTTACCACTATTGCCTTTGTTTTAGCTTCATTATTCTGCATCCTGAAAATATCTGAAACTGTCTAAAAATGTTCCGCAACATTGTAATGTCTCTTTCTGGTTTTATGCATAAAAATAATATAATCTGCAAATAAAGCCAGCTTTTCTTGACTACCATACCAATTATATCCTTGAATTTCTGAGTCCCTTATTTTCTTTGCCAGTGGTTCTAAATATAATGTAAATAATAAAGGGGAAAGAGGACACCCCTGCCTGGTTCCTCTGGTCAAACAGAAATTATCAGAGAGGACCACACCCACTTTAATTTTCACCTCTGATCCCTCATATATCCTCGTAATCAACCTTACAATTTTTCAGGAAATGCAAATGCTTCCATTGCCCTGCTCACAAAATCCCAGCTTACCCTGTCAAATACTTTCTCTGCATCAAGACCCACCAACACCAATGGTATTTTCTTACATTCTGGTTCCCTCTGGATCATCAGTGTAATGTTAATGTCAGATTTTTGCCTCCCTTCCACAAAACCACACCGATTCACATCTATCAGTTTTGGCATTACTTTTGCCATTCTTTTAGCCATTATAGACATGAACACTGTATAATCATGGTCCAGCACTGAAATGGGCCTATATGAAGCTGGATCTGATGGATCTTTACCCTCTTTAGGCACTACAACTACCACTGCTTTCTTCCAGGATGTTGGTACTTCTCTTCTTAAAACACTGCCAAACAAAACCTTCCAGATCTTTATAATTTTTTTTCCTCTTAGCTTCCAAACTTCTGCAGGAATACCTTCTATTCCTGAGGGCTTTCCTGTTAGGTTCATAGGTTCATACTAGGCTATCTGCCCTAGGGCATTTATAAGCCTAGCCAGAGTGTGTGTGGCTTTCACCACCCCTTAGGATGAGAATACTATACCCATTAGTTTGCTGTGCCTCTGTCCAGCAGTGATACAGAGATGATTCCCGGGGTAAACCTACGATCTCCTATCCACTCGTCAAGATTTCTCTTGAACAGAGTCAGTGAGGGGCTCTGCCTCACATGGACTGGGATTCTGTTCCACAGTGTAGGGAGTCTCTGGGTGATGAATCTGTCCCTCCAGCACGTCCTATTTATATCCGTGTTGAGGTTTAAGTCTTGCTCTCGTGGCTCTGGTGGATTTGGATTTTTTGAGGTGGAGCATGTCCATTAATTCCGGGTTGGACATGGCCTTGTATGTCAGGCACAGATCACCTCTGAGCAGACGGTATGCGACTGAATAGAGCTGGAGTTTCTTCAGTCGGGCATCGTATGACATATGTTTGAGCCCCTTTATCCTTTTGGTGAGGAACTTTTGGGGTCTTTCCAACTGCTGCAGGTGTCGGGTAAGGTACATTCGAATGGGGCGTTGTACTCAATCATTGGTCTGATAAGTGAAGAGTACAGGGGTACAATGACCTCTCCTGATCTGGATGTGAATCCTTCATGATCAGGTGGGCAATGTAGAAGGTCTTCCTAACCACTTTGGCAATGTGAGTGTCAAAAGAGAGGTTACTGTCAACTTGGGTCCCCAGGTCCCTGATAACTTCTTCCGTGTTTAATGGATTACCACCTATGTGGTAATTAGGGGTTACCTTGTTTTTCCCAAAGGGTATGACTATACATTTTTTGGCATTTAGCTTAAGGCCATGGCTCTGACACCAGTTATCCATTTCTATGAGACCTTTCTGGAGGATGTCTGTGTCTGATGGAGTGTCAATTATGGTGCCCAGTTTGCAGTCATCTGCAAATTTTGTCAGCCACAATCCCCTATGTTTGCCTGCACTTCAGAAAAATAAATGCCGAACAAGAGGGGCCCAGGACTGAGCCCTGTGGGACACCGCTCGTGACTGGCTTAGAGTCTGACATGGCACCAGCAACTCTAACCCTGTGTGTTCTGTCTTTGAGCCAGTTTGCAACCCATCTTGTGACATATGGGTTTACATCTAAGCTGGTGAGCTTTTCTATGATGCCCGAGTGGGGTATTGTGTCGAACGCTTTTGCTAGGTCAAGGTAGGCTGTGTGAACTGCCTTACCCTCATCAATGGCCTTAGTGACTGTTTCAAAAGTCGACCAAGTTCAAGAGGCAGGATCTGCCCTTGACAAAGCCAAATTGGGTAGGATCCAGTGTCTGTAGGTCCCCAATGTCTTTATTTATGAGTTCCATTATGATCCTCTCCATAGCTTTGCAGACAAGGCTTGTCAAGCTTATGGGGCGGTAATTTCCAGGGTCCGTAGAAGCACCGCCTTTGTGGAGTGGGACCACAGCTGCCGTACGCCATTCTTTGGGTACGTATCCTGTAGTAAGGCTAAGATTAAACAGCAGCCTTATGTGTGGGTTTAGTTCCTCATTGAGTTCGTAGCACACAGCCGGGGACACCGTCCGGTCCCATTGATGCTGTTTTTTTGCTTTAGAGAGAGCAGCTCTCACCTGGGCATCTAAGATGTTTGGGAGGCTAGACTCTGGTGGGATAGATATTTCTCCTTTTGGGGGAGGGAGGGAGAAATTTGTACTGAACCTGTCTGCCAGTATGTTGGCAATGTCTGTGGGTTCAGTGATTTTTTTATCATTCTGGACTAATTCTGAGCATATCTGGGAGTTTCCACCCAGGTTTCTAACATAGCTAAAGAAGGCTTTATGATTGTCTTTTGTGTCATTAGTGATTTTTCTCTCAAAGTTGGCCTTGGATGATTTTATGAGTGATCGTAGTTTTTTGCTAGTATTGATCAGAGATGCCTTCCCATTTAGGGATTTTGCTCTGTCATGTAGTAGCTTTCTCCTCTTGTTGTAGATTTTGTTTATGGCTGGAGTCCATCAGACCGGGCGCCTGCCTTTGGGGGAAACGGTCTTGATTTTATTAGGGATTGCTTGATCCATACATTCCTGGAGGTGCTCGTAGAAGGCATTTGTAAGGGTTTCAGCAGCGTGGGTTGTGGTTTCCACTGGCTCGGGGGCCTTGAAGGGTACCACTCCAGTCTTAAGAAGTGTGAAGTTTGCTTTTGAGAAGTTCTTCACTGTGGTCTTTTTTGCTGGGGGTGGGGACGGGATGTGGATCTCCAGTGAGATTAATTTATGGTCTGATCTCACCAATGAGGGATATACTTCCGGTGTGGAGCATTTTGTCCCCATGTTTGTGATGATCAGGTCTAGTATTTCTCCTCTTGTGGGAATGGTGACTAGTTGTTCCATAGCATTTGAGTTTATGAACTCAAGGAACCTTTGGGCTAGGGTGTTGGGGCTTGAGTAATGTTCCCAGTCTATGTTTGGGTAGTTGAAGTCACCCAATATGATGGTGTTTGGAGAGACATTCATACTCTCCAGTGTCTTCAGGAAGGCTGTGTGGGTTTCCTGAGTTTGAGAAGGTGGTCTGTAGCATGTTACAAACTGTAGGGCAGTTTTACCTATGGTTAATTGCACCTGGATGGTCTCCGATGCTTTGTGCGTTGCCACTAACCTGGAGGTGTGGGTATCCTTTATGAATATGGATACTCCCCCTCCTTTTGTGGTTCGGTCTGGATTTTGGGGCCGGAACGCATGATATGAGGTAAATGCTGGGGTGCTCTCAGGAGCCTTGAACCAGGTTTCAGTCACAGCACAGACATTGATGTTCTCCATACTGAGGAGGGCTTCGAGGGCGTGCATCTTGAGGTTTAGACTTCTGGCGTTGAGCAGTATTACCCTTAGTTTTTCTCCATTTTTGTTTTCTAGGGCGGTAGGTTTATCATTTGAGCCTTGCCTAAAAAAGGCACTATGGGGGTGGCAAGAACCTTTGCCAATATCCGGAAGCCCAGGGGTGACAGGTGCAAGCCGTCCCTTGCGAAGCAGCGTGGCTTGTCAAGCATGTCATCCCAGGCAGACAGACATGCATTACAATTTTTATCTCATCTCTCCCTATCCTAACAGTTAGTAATTGAGCATCATCTACCTCTAACCTTGGCATATTTAATTCTTCCATAAACATTTCCATTAGTATCTTTTCTTGATTTTCATATTTCTGTGCTTTATAGAGACTTTCATATAATTTCTGCAATATTTCCACTACCACTATATGATCTCTTGTTACCTTCCTTGTTTCAGGCTCCGTAAGTTTGTTGACAACCCTTTCTATTTTCTGTTGCCTAAGTCACTGTGCCAAACGTTTTGCGCTCTAGTGTTATCAAAAAACAGTTCTTTGGTGGCAACCATTCTAAACTCATGCATATTATTGTGGTAATGCCTTATTTTCTGTCTAGCATTCTGCAGTTGATCTTTTTCTGTGAGATTCTGCAATACCATAACATTTGTCAGTCCCTCTAAATAATTCTTGTTACTTCTTAACCATAGATCTCTTTCTTTTATTTCCACCCTATTTTTAAACTACACCTTAATTTTATCCTACTCCCTAGCTGTACTTTCAGGAGAAATTTCTATCCTCTCTAACAGCTCCATAATAATCTCTACTACCCATTCCTTAAATTCCTTTCTTTACAACGGATAGGTGGGAAAGCAACAATGTGTCATTTTTAGTTCACTTCCCTGTGCTTTTATTTTGGCTATTATTGGCGCATGATCCGAAATAGTTATTGGATGAGTATCAAGACCTTCAGTTAAATGGATGTGTTCCTGTATAATGCAAATTCTGTCTAGCCTAGCCTAGCCCAGCCCAGTTTTTATATCTAGGTGAGTAATATGTAAATTCACTCCAAACTCCTATTACTGAATTCACATCTTCCATTCCAAATATTTTCATCAATTTCTTCAAACATCTACCCTCCTTTGTTATATTCTCCCTTTGCTATAGCCGTTTGTTGTACCTCCGACTACTCATCTACCCTCGATCCCTCTGGTGTAGCACCTACAGCCACTGTAGACTGGGGGTGAGCCACATCCTCAGAGGCTGTTCAGGACCCCTCAGTGGGCAAGGAAAAGCCACTCTTGTTGGTCTTAGAAGAGGGGACAGGGAAAACTGTGAACAGGGAAGGTTTTTATGGTTTGTCAGAATGCTGTACCCATCCTTGTGGAAGCTGCTGCTGCCATTAGTAACATGGTTGGTCCCATTTTTCCTGTCAAAAAGAGAAAACCAATCTTGTATCTACTACTCCTAAAATTTCTCTGGATAAGCTTAGTTAACTGGGCCTACCTCAGGTTTAATTCAGGCTACTGATCCTTGTAAAGTAATTTCTGATAAAAGAAAGAGGGATACCTATTTTCCTCAAGGGATTCAAGATTCTGAATCTGAACAGGAAGATTCAGGGGCATATACATTTTCTCCCTCAGATTTCTGATCAAACATGGAAGAGAGCTTAGTTTTTATTTTTCCTGTGACGGCTTGTCTTCCTCTGAGACTGTTGCTAGAATGTGCCATTGTGAGACCAGTGAGGTTTCTCAGACCATCAGAAAGTACGATGAGTTGTTACAGAAGAATTTTCTAGATCCTACACCCATTCCTCCTGTTCTGTGTGCTTTAGAGGATGTGTGTATTACTGCCTGCAGTTTTCCTGGTAGTCAGCCAGTTGTCCCTAAAAAGGCAGATGGAGTGTATAAAATTCTTCAGTCTTGATTTTTTATGCACTATTCCCAAAGCTGAAGTAGCAACTATAGCTCTAGCTGATCACACTGCTGCTAAGTACCTGGTCAGTTCCAATCCTACTCGTTCTAATAAAGGTTGGGAAAATTATTAATTGGTTTGGGGAAAAAAGTATATACTTCTGCAGCTTTGAATCTGATGATGTCCTTTTTATTCTTCCTCAACATATGGGCTTGGATCTGATCCTTGGATCTGACTTGGCTATATAGTCTAGACTTTGGATCCAACTCTCGAGCTCTTCTCTCTACCTATAATGCCTCATCCTGTCCCCAGTATCTCAGAGCTTATTTGCTGCCATCGTGCTAAGATGCAGGTTCTTCTCTCAAGCAAGAAATTATTGAATTCTTTGTGAGTTATTGCACATTTTTACAAAAAAATTCTTCTAAATCTATTCTTATCTGATTTTCCTGTCCTCCCTCGTAGCGTGTTGGGCTTTATAGTATTTTTTATGGTGTATTTTTCATGTCATAGTTGGTACTTTTTCTCCTGTTACCCTGTAATACAGGGTATTGTTTCTTAATTACCATAGTTGGTAGTTCTACTTTGTCTCCTTTTTCCTTTCTGCTAAAAAAATCTTATTTTCTCTGCTGGTTTGTAAGTATACTGCCTTTGCTTGTCATTTCTCTTTCTAGATTTCTGTCATGTCTGAAAAACTGGCGGGGTTCAAGAAATGCACTTCTTGTGGGCACAAAATTCCAAACTCGTATGCCCACAAGGATTGTTTTTTTTTTGTCTCAGAGCTGGCCACTTGGATACTAACTGCATTATCTGTTCCACCTTTATTCCAAGGGCTGTGGCTGACCATAGTAAAAAATTGATCTTGAAAGGTCTACTTCCTACTGCTACAACTTCATTTTCAAGGGCTCATACCCCTGCCAGTCTTCTAAGTCTGCTCCATCGAAGTACAGAAAGTGCCCCTCGGACTTCATCGAAGCCACCGGCTGAGATTTGAAAATCCTCAGATTCACCATCATCAGATCCAAAGACTCAAATTTCGGATCCAAATTCATCAAATCCAAAATGTTTGGATCCAATAATTGTATTGTCTAGTCATACGACACCTACTTTGGATCATAGACCCTATGATCTGAAGCCTGGCAGCTGTCATAGAGTTCGCACACCACAGTATTTGCTGAACCCAATTTCTCCTACTCTGTATTTTCCATTTTTGCAGACTCCAAAGAAGCATGCAAGACCACAATCCACTACTCCTCCAGGTCCTCCAGAAGTTTATCATAAGCGGATGAGAATAGGATGATGTGAAAATTTCTCATAGCTCAGATCCAGATGGCGGTCATATCAACTGTCCTCTATTGGATTTGTGAGCCTTTCAACTATGATTCATGCTATTCTCTCTCTTTCTCTGATCCATCCCACTGTTTTGGAGCCACAGGATCCAGAAATCCTGAGAGATCCAGAGTACAGATCTGAAGAATATACCATCTTAGACTCAGATGACATCCTTGACTAGCTCTGCTCCAATATCTTCAGATTGGAACTGGTCATGGAGCCAAAGTGTATGCATCAGATTGGTGGGGCCAGGATCGACTCCAATATTATCAGATGTGCCCCTGGCCCTCAGAGCTTTGGCCTTGGACAGTTTGGATCCAGATCTGTCGTTGAGGCACAGATCTGATAGGAGTCATGATCTGTCTGCACTGGAATCTTCACCTCCAGTGCTTGTTCATGGCTTTTCCATGTCCATCTACCTTTGAGGTCATGGAAAGGGCTTTTTCTTTCTCTAGAGAAGTGCCTTCTCATTCTTCCGATCCAGTTCCCATTCCCCCCTCAGTTCTGAGCTCTGAGTTGATCAGGCCTACTCCAAAGGGACAGCCAGTTCCAACTAGTTTCCAAGCAGTTCCTCTAGAGGAACTCCCTCTCTCTTCAGATACCTCCTCTGAATATCCCCCAGCGGAGATTCATCAGAGGAGAAAATGCAAGAGGAGGCACATAAATTCCCCCTTGGAATCTTTCATGGAGGATACTGATTTCATTGAAGGAGAAGGGTCCCCCAGATCACCACCAGATGACATATTAGAGATTCTCAGACATGTGTGGTTGGTCTTATGAAAATCCCTTTGTAGAGGAGGCTTTTGGTTCTGGCCCATCTACATCTTGCGTTACTGCCTCCACCCTGGTTGGATTAGCTCATTGATTTAGTTTCCTACCAGGCATTGAAGGAGCTGGATACAGTCAAGCCCATTCCAAAGAGATCTGATAAATGTTTATTTCACCAGGACAGACCTCACTGGAGCAAAGGAGTCCCAGTAGATGCTATGGAGGAGGCAGTCACCACAAAGAAAGAACTAGCAGAACAGAACTCTCTTGTCCACCCACCAAACAGGGAGTCTAAGATGCTGGACAAATTTGGAAAGCAAGTCTTTGCCTCGGCAACTTTCACCTTCAGATCTCGTAATTACCACTTGCAGTTCATGAGACTACAGAGAAATTTGACCAAGGAGCTATCAAATACTCTCTTAGAGTCCATGTCTGCAGAGGATTTCAAAAGAACATTCTCTCAGTTGACCACTGTTGTCAATTTCAAATGCTTCCATCAGGTTAATCTAGCACACAGCTAAAGGCACCTCATGAGCTGCTGGTTCAGTCGTTGCCCTAAGGAGACATGCCTGGATGCATCTATGTGACTTTGTGGATGCTGAAGACATTTATGCTTTCAGCTGAGAGCTAGTCATTACCATTCCAGAGCCCTGCCCTTTGGACTCACCATAGCCCCCAAGGTATTTACCAAATGCATGACAGTGGTGATAGCTCACCTGAGACTCAAATGATTCTGAGTGTTTGCACATCTGGATGGCTGTCTGGCTCCTCGCCAGCCCTTCCAAGCATTTCCTTCAACAGTCCAAAGGCTATTTGATCCAGAATAGCCTGTGACTGGGGATAACAATAAGTTATGTCAAATCAAACCTGACACCAGTTCAGAGCCTAGAGTTCATTGGTGCACACGTGAACACAACAACGCAAATAGCATCATTACCAATTCATCAAATATACATGTCCAGTTCTCAGGTCCATCAGCTTATCTTTCACCCATCTCCTTCAGCCATATTAGTTCTTCAAGTGTTAGGATCTATGGATGCAGCCATTGTATTCCTTCCCTTAGCACAACACTTTCTGTATGTTCTTCAGTGGACTGTTCAATAGTCTTTTCATCCACAACTCCTATCCTTTCCAAACTTACTCCAATTTGCATATGACACATCTGCTGGTGGATCCAGTCAGATGACATTCGTCTAGGCTGACCTTTTGTTTTATCACCCCTAATAGCCGCAATGACTTCTGATGCCTCCCATCTGGGGTAGGGGTGGGGGGCATTTCCTGACCAGGACAATCCAAGGCACATGGTCCTCCCAAGACACCAATCTACATATCAGTGTACTACAGATAAGAGCAGTCCTATTAGTATTGCAGGCATTTCAAGATGCTGTTCCTCTAGGAACTGTTGCAATTTAGACTGACAATATGTCTGTTGTCTGGCACATCAACAAACAAGGAGGAACTTGATCTTACCCCCTCTGCAGAGAGGCCATGAGAGTGTGGGAATGGGTGATCTCATCAAACTGCTTACTAGTTACAAAGCACATACCGGGGTAAATCAGCATGTTAGTGGAGAAGTTAAAACAGGTCCATTTTGATGCAGCATGAGTAGTTTCTCAGTCTGTGTTGTGGTTGGAGCTGACCTTGCTGCAATTTCTTTGCCCCCCCCCACCACAAGAATAACTGCAGCCAGTATTTTGCTTTGATCCCCCTCAGGGAGAGTCAGTGAGAGATGCTCTAGTCTATATTTGTCTCCCCAGTCTCCTTTAAATTTATCCCCCACTTCCCTTGATTCACAAGTTTCTACAGAAAGCAAACCAGTTGAAGAGCTCAGTCATCCTCATTGCTCCCTTCTGCCTCGACATGTATGCCTAATATCGGCTCCGACTCAGCCGATTTTTACTAGCTCAAAGTCTCTCATTGGCTGGGCTAAGAGGATATCCCATGGTGCACTGCTCCATATCCCCAGATCTCGTTTGCCGCTTGTGTAGCTCAGACGTGGTCTCGCTTGGCTGTGGCTAAGTACCTTCGTTTTGCTATTTCTCTTTGAGAAAGTTGTTAGTTCAGACCCAAAATCTATTTTAATAGCTATTCTTGTTGCTGATCGCTAATATTGTGTGTGTGATTTCAGTGCTTGAGTGTGATAGTTGTTTTTTTTTTGGTATCCCTGACTGTTCCAGTGGGCTCGCCCATTTTAGTTAGAGGACCTAGTCCTCCCCTCTGTTGTTGGATAAACCTTTGGTCTTTGTGTTTTTTTCCTGTGTAATCCATAAGAGAACCGTTTCAGTTAGAGGTTCTTAGTGTGTGTCTAGTACTGTGTTTCTGGTGTGTCTTAATTGTGTGTGAACCATTTCAGTTAGAGGTTCTCGGAGTGTGCTTAGTACAGTTTTTCTGGTGTTCTAAATTGTGTGTTTTTTCCCGCCTTTTTTGTGATTAGCATCTAGATGTTTCACTAGCGTTAATTATAAAATGTCCAGGGATCAGAAGGAACATACACCTTCTGGCTTTAAGAAATGTTCCAAATGTGGATATAAAATGTCCATCACGGATGGACACTCTGTGTGTGTCTACTGCCTCGGAGCCATCCATTTACAGCAGTCATGTAGCTTTTGCCATGCGTTCAGTCCTAGGGTGCTCCAGGAGAGAAAAAATAAATTGATTTTAAAGGGACTTCTGAAACCGTCATTTGAGGAAGCTATAGATTCAGCTTCTAGTACTCAGTCAAAGTCTAAAGCTTTCAAGTCTAAGAAAAGGTCTCCGGCTCCATCTGCCACTTCGGAGCCTCCGGAGAAGATTACTGTTTTGGACTCTACCTCCTCGGCTCCACTGTCCTCGGGGGCCGCAGGAGGTATCAGTGTTAACTGACTCGGCGTCAGCTCCTATTATTCTTGAACCCATTCGGAGCCAGTCACCCAGTGTGAGGCATAGTTCACCAGACAAGAGATCCCAGTCTCCATTGCTCTCCTCCAAATCCTCCAGGCTTTCTGATTTGGATGTTGATATGGTAGTGCAGAGGCTCCTGCAGTCGCCAGTGTTGGGCAAATTATTCTTGGCTCGACCCACTGGGCTCCGGAGCCAGTTCCTATGACCGTTTCGATGATTCCTCCTCTGAGCACATCCTTGTCGTCTGAGCCGGTATGCTCCACTCCGAGTGATGTTCCTGCACCGGCTCTGATACCTCCTTTGTGTCTATCGGTGCCGACATCAGCTCCGACCATGTCGGTTCCTTCCACAGGGTTCGAGACTCGGGTCTCTTCGATCGGGCCTGAGGGGGATACTTTGGGACAGCTGTCGGTTCCGAGTCTCCCACTCAGTGCATTGGCTCGGCGGACCCCAGTCCCGGTCGTGGCCTCGGAGGCCAGTTGGTCCTGAGACTCAGGGGGACCTGCCTTCAAGGCCATGTGGAGCACGTTGGCAAGATAGTCAGCCTCATCACCCGGGTCGGTCATTCTGTCCCCCATCACCCCGGTGATAGCCTCTGACACTCACCTATCCATGGACAGTAGAGCGCCAGGCCCTAAGGATACCCCCATGAGTGATCCCCAACTTTCTGAGGGTCTCCCAGAGTCCGTGCCTGAAGAGCCTCCTAGAAAGAAATTGTATGTTAAAGAAGACAGCTAGCAAGTACGGCAGGTGCCAGGCAAGTGAGCTGAGTAGATCAAAAGAAAAAATGCCAGCACCAGAGAAGATCTGATGAATATTTATTAAACTGAAACTAGACCGGTTTCAGCACAAGGCTTTCTTCAGTAGTGTATTACATAAATATAAAAGTCACCTGCTTAAATAGCTCCATTAAATCAGAAAAGAATGACATCACTTCCTGTTGTTAACAAAACCAAAAAATGGATGGTTAACATAAACAGTGATATAATAATAACCATGTCAATATATGTTGGCTTGCAAAATAATGATGGGATTTAAAAAATCATGATTATTCATATATGTTAATATATCTAAGTAAAGTACAAATGTTATTTTTATAATAAACACATATACTAAAAAACAATAAATAATAAACAAAAACTTGAAACCATCATGTGTCCCATGATGTAATGAGGAATGTCATCCGGATGTTGTAGTATCTAAAAAGTATTAGGATAGAAAATATTAAACAAGTATTGAAACATTGATCATAGTTTATCATTCAATCCTGGGGGGAAAGCCCCCCAAGTTTTATGATCCATCTTTTTTCTTTTTTATTCAGAATATCATGCCACCCAGTTTTAAATGAGCGGTTACCAGTTATACGATCAATAATGATGAATGAAAATTTAGCAGTAGGATGCTTGGTGGTATGTCTGTATAATGCATTAGTTTTTCTATGATTTCTGATATCCCCTAGGTGTTCAGATATTCTAATGCGGAATTGCCTGGATGTTTGTCCGACATAAAAGGCCTGATAAGTACAGGTGGCCAGATAAATTATCCAATCAGAGCTGCAGTTACCAAAGAATTCAATGTTATAAAGATGACCAGTATTTTTGCTGGTAAAACTTATAGTTTTGAAAATGTAACTGCAAAAACTGCAATGGCCACAGGGAAATATACCTATAAGTTTGTCCCCTGTCAATGTCCTCTGGGAGAGTGTGCCATCCTTGATGCTTGCTCTTTTATAATGTGAAAAATGAGAACCAAGCGTTCTACCCTTTCTGTATGAAAAATAACACCGTTCCCCCAGGTAGCCTTCCAAAAGGGTGTGACCTAAGTATGTTCCAATGATTGTTAATGATGTTGATCAAATTTTTGCTATTTCTACCATAGGTTGTGACAAATCTACATGTATCCGAATTTGTCTGTCTGTGATCCGCTTGATATTGTAAAAGGGAATCCCTGGGTTTGTTGCTGCTCCAGTTGGCAGCAGAATAAATAATGTGTGGGGAATATCCCCTAGACAAGAATCTGCTGGTTAAGTCCTCATGATATGTAATGAGATCATCTTCAGAAGAGCATATTCTTTTGATCCAGAGGAATTGAGATTTTGGTATATTTTCTATGATATGTTTTGGATGGAGGCTGTTGGCATGCAGAAGGGTATTGTGCAAGAGGAAGCACATAGACTCCCAGGATGAGCCTCTCACCTCCGATACTGACCTCGAGGAATCGGAAGGGTCCCCCAAGTCTTCCTCTGATGATGTTTCCTTCTCCGATATCCTGGAGATACTGAAATAAAGAGGAGGCTGGCCTTCCAAACCTCCTTCCGAGGAGGAGTCAGTATTCCTTAAGGCTTTTGGCGCTCAACCTTCTGCCTCCTGGGTGTCTCCACCCTTCGATGAACTTCTTGACCTCATTTGTCGAAGAGTGTGGGAAAACCCTGATTCTGTGGAGCCCGTGCCCAGGCGTCCCAACAAATTCCTGTCCACACCCCAGGGAAAAGAGTTTCTTTCAAAAGTAGTCCCGGTAGATGCCATGGTGGTGGTGGCAGTCACCCAGAAGGAAGTTGCAGAGTCTTCCTCAGCAGTCCAACCTCCTAACGAGTTTAGGACCATAGACCAGTACAGGAAGTGTACCCTATCTTCAACAACCTTCACCTTACGGTCACTGAATTATTTGTCTCACTTCACTCTGCTCCAGAGAGATCTCAAAGAATTGGGAGATACTCTTGCAGGTAACATACCTGAGGAGGTGGCTCAGACGGTTAACACACAGGTTTCTACCCTCAACTCCATCGCTAACTCGTCCATGAGACTTATCTTGTATGCGGCCGAGGGAGCGAGTAGGGCAGCGAGCTCAGGGGTCGCCCTTAGAAGGCAAGCCTGGCTGCGCCTGTGTCACTTCGCGGAGGCCTTCAAGTCTTCCTTCACAGATGCCCCATTTGACGGTTCCTCCTTGTTTGGGACCAAAGTGAAAGACACCCTCACCAGGTGCAAGAGGGAAAGACCCCGTCTGTTGTATGGGTCCATTTTTCCATTCCTTCTAGGCCTTATCCCAAGGCCCAGCGGTGGGGGGGGTGTGGTTCAAGAAATCACAGAGGTTTTTTCCTGCCGCACAAGGTGAACCCCCCCTCCAGAGGCAGGGGAGGGGGGGTTACTCAGGGAGACGTCGCCGCAGAGGGGGCCCCCCGCAATTCCGGAGACCGCGACTCCTTCTGTGGCTCTCCATACTCTCATTCCTGAGGGTGTGCCCGGCTGCGCTTATCCAGAGCCAGTCAGAGGTCGAATCTCCTTATATCCGGAAGCCTGGGAGAGCATCACCCAGGACCGATGGGTATTAAGAATAATTTCCAGAGGTTACCTCATCCCATTCTCTTCAGTACCCCCACCAACAAGAAAAATCCCAGATGTTCCACCCAGTCAAAGGGATCAAGCAGCCTCAGAGGTCTCTCAGCTGCTAAAAAAAAGGGGCCATCCAACCAGTCCCCTCAGATTAGGGACTTACTCAAGATTCTTTTTGGTGCCGAAAAGAACAGGGGACCTGAGACCCATACTAGATCTCAATCAACTCAACAATTACATACACAAGTCCAAGTTCCGTATGGTCACACTACAATCAATTCTCCCATTGTTGGGAGAGGAAGTATGGATGTGCTCCATCAATCTCAAGGATGCTTATTATCATGTCAAAATGGACAGAGCATCCAGGAGTCACCTACGCTTCCAGCTGGGAGCCAGTCACTTCCAGTTTCGAGCCCTGCCCTTTGGTCTCACCACAGCCCCCAGGGTGTTCACCAAACGTATGGCAGTGTTGGCGGCTCACTTGAGACATCACGGATTCCAGGTGTTTCCGTACCTGGACGACTGACTCCTTACTGCCCCCACCAGGCATCAACTAGTTCAGGCCAGGGACGCTACCATCAGTCTATGTCAGCAACTGGGCATAACAATAAACTGGGAAAAATTTGCCTTATTGCACTCACAGCGTGTCACCTTTATAGGAGCAGAGTTGGACACCATTCAAATGCGAGCATTCTTACCACAAAAAAGGATCACGGTATTGCAACGACAAATACATATGCTGATGCCCCTGAGACAAGTGAAGGCAAGACTGGTTCTACAACTCCTAGGGACCATGGCGGCAACTATCATGTTGGTCCCTTTAGCGAGATTACACATGAGACTTCTTCAATGGCTCCTGTTTCTCCAATGGCTGCTCCAAAGTCTCCCGTTATCTCATCCCATCTTAATCACAGACAGGTGCAAGCAGGATCTCCGTTGGTGGCTGTGCACCAACAGTTTGAACGGGGGAAAGACCTTCATTCCTCCCATCCCTGTTGCCATGGTGCCCACGAACACCTCCCAGATGGGGTGGGGGGCATTATCTCGGCAGACAGTCCAAGGCACGTGTCAAGAACATGAGATACATTTGCATATAAACGTCCTGGAGATGAGAGCAGTGCTTCTTGTGTTGCAGGCACTTCAGGAAGGTCTTCCTCTAGGGACTATTGCGATGCACTCAGACAACATGTCAGTAGTGTAGTATCTCAACAAGCACGGGAGAACCCGGTCTTACCCCTTATGCAGAGAGGCTATGCGAGTGTGGCATTAGGCAATAACTTCCCAACGGTTTCTGGTGGCAACACACATTCCGGGGAAGTCCAGTGTAATAGCGGGCAGGCTAAGCAGAAGGAAGTTGCAGAATCTTCCTCAGCAGTCCAACCTCCTAACAAGGAGTTTAGGACCATGGACCAGTACAGGAAGCGTACCCTATCTTCAACAACCTTCACCTTACGGTCACTGAATTATTTGTCTCACTTCACTCGGCTCCAAAGAGATCTCCTCAAAGAATTGGGAGATACTCTTGCAGGTAACATACCTGAGGCGGTGGCTCAAACGGTTAACACACAGGTTTCTACCCTCAACTCCATCGCTAACTCGTCCATGCGACTTATCTCGTATGCGGCCGAAGGAGCGAGTAGGGCAGCGAGCTCAGGGGTCGCCCTTAGAAGGCAAGCCTGACTGCGCCTGTGTCACTTCGCGGAGGCCTTCAAGTCTTCCTTCACAGATGCCCCATTTGACGGTTCCTCCTTGTTTGGGACCAAAGTGAAAGACACCCTCACCAGGTGCAAGAGGGAAAGACCCTGTCTGCTGTAGGGGTCCGTTTTTCCCTTCCTTCTAGGCCTTATCCCAAGGCCCAGCAGTGGGGGGGGGTGTGGTTCAAGAAATCACAGAGGTTTTTTCATGCCGCACAAGGTGAACCCCCCCCTCCAGAGGCAGGGGAGAGGGGTTACTTAGGGAGACGTCGCCTCAGAGGGGGCCCCCGCAATTCTGGGGACCACGACTCCTTCTGTAGATCTCCATACTCTCATTCCTGAGGGTGTCCCCGGCTGCGCTTATTCAGAGCCAGTCAGGGGTCGAATCTCCTTATATCCGGAAGCCTGGGAGAGCATCACCCAGGACCGATGGGTATTAAGGATAATTTCCAGAGGTTACCTCATCCCATTCTCTTCAGTACCCCCACCAACAAGAAAAATCCCAGATATTCCACCCAGTCAAAGGGATCGAGCAGCCTCAGAGGTCTCTCAGCTGCTAGAAAAAGGGGCCATCCAACCAGTCCCCTCAGACCAAATTGGATTAGGGACTTACTCAAGATTCTTTTTGGTGCCGAAAAGAACAGGGGACCTGAGACCCATACTAGATCTCAATCAACTCAACAATTACATACACAAGTCCAAGTTCCATATGGTCACACTACAATCAATTCTCCCATTGATGGGAGAGGAAGTATGGATGCGCTCCATCAATCTCAAGGATGCTTATTACCATGTCAAAATGGACAGAGCATCCAGGAGTCACCTACGCTTCCAGCTGGGAGCCAGTCACTTCCAGTTTTGAGCCCTGCCCTTTGGTCTCACCACAGCCCCCAGGGTGTTCACCAAATGTATGGCAGTGATGATGGCTCACTTGAGACATCATGGATTCCAGGTGTTTCCATACCTGGATGACTGACTCCTTACTGCCACCACCAGGCATTAACTAGTTCAGGCCAGGGACACTACCATCAGTCTATGTCACCAACTGGGCATAACAATAAACTGGGAAAAATTTGCCTTATTGCCCTCACAGCGTGTTACCTTTATAGGAGCAGAGTTGGACACCATTCAAATGCGAGCATTCTTACCAAAAGAAAGGATCACAGTATTGCAACGACAAATACATATGCTGATGCCCCTGAGACAAGTGAAGGCAAGACTGGTTCTACAACTCCTAGGGACCATGGCGGCAACTGTCATGTTGGTCCCTCTAGTGAGATTACACATGAGACTTCTTCAGTGGCTCCTCTTTGTCCAATGGCCTCTCCAAAGACTCCTGTTATCTCATCCCATCTTAATCACAGACAGGTGCAAGCAGGATCTCCATTGCTGGCTGTGCACCAACAATTTGAACTGTGGAAAGCCCTTCGTTCCTCCCATCTCTGTTGCCATGGTGACCACGAACACCTCCCAGATGGGGCGGGGGGGCATTATCTCGGCAGACAGTCCAAGGCACGTGGCAAGAACACGAGATACATTTGCATATAAACGTCCTGGAGATGAGAGCAGTGCTTCTTGTGTTGCAGGCACTTCAGGAAGTTCTTCCTCTAGGGACTATTGCGATGCACTCAGACAACATGTCAGTAGTGTAGTATCTCAACAAGCATGGGAGAACCCGGTCTTACCCTCTATGCAGAGAGGCTATGCGAGTGTGGCATTAGGCAATAACTTCCCAATGGTTTCTGGTGGCAACACACATTCCGGGGAAGTCCATTGTAATAGCGGACAGGCTAAGCAGAGCAATACTTATGCCTTACGAGTGGACCCTGAATCGCCTGGTTGCAGAACAAATCTTCAGCTAATGGGGTTAGCCTTGCTGCGACCTTTTTGCCAGCCCCCTCAATGTGAAATGCAACTACTTCACACTGATCCCCCCACACGGGGATTCACCCAGGGATGTTCTGGTTCACGATTGGCCCTCCGGTCTGCTTTATGCTTTCCCTCCGTTTCCCCTTCTCTCGAGGGTGATTCAGAAAGCGCTATCCTTGGGAAGCAGAATGATTCTGATTGTCCCACACTGGCCTCATCAAGTATGGTTCCCCTTTCTTCAACCATACATTGTGGACACTCCTTGGATTCTGGACCTTCTACCAGATGTACTGACACACATGTCGGGACAGTTCCACCCCTCTCTGAGGACACTCTGGTTGACAGCCTGGCAACTCCACTTCCATCGCTAGTCAGACATCATAATTTTTCACCAGAAGTGGTCTATATATCATCATCCTCCCATAAGCCATCCACTAGAAAGATTTACTCTAGCAAATGGAAAAGGTTCTCCATCTGGGCTCAGACTAGAGGTATTGATCCTTACACAGCTCCAGTAGATTCAGTTCTGGAGTTCTTTTCTATTCTGTTCTATCAGGGGTCCGCATCAGCCACCATCAAAGTTCAGCTGGAGGTGATATCTAATTTCCACGTAGCAAATGAATCTAGTCTTATGGCACACAGACTATGCAAAGCATTCCTTAAAGGTACCCTGTTGCTTCATCCCCCAGTGTCCGAACCCATCATGCCCTGGGATCTCAATTTTGTTCTTCAAGCCCTTACTCTACCACCATTTGAACCTGCAGCTACCTGTGAATTAAAATTCTCAACATGGAAAACAGCATTTTTAATAGCAGTCACTTCAGCACAGCGGGTCTCGGAAATTCAAGCCCTGACAATCAAACCCCCATATTTGATCTTCCACAAAGATAGGGTCTCTCTTAGTCCAAACCCATTGTTTCTTCCTAAAGTGGCTTCCGTGTCTAATATGAATCAGTCCATTGAGCTGCCGGTGTTCTTCCCCCACTTCTCTAACAAGGCAGAATTTAGATTTCACCAATATATGTACATAGACAGTTACGCTTCTATCTACACCGGACAAAAGATATCCGGATGTCTGACCAACTCTTTGTCTCCTTTTTGGAAAACTGATTGGGTTCTCCGGTATCCAAGGTTACGCTGTCTAGATGGCTAGCCAGTTGTATCTCTTTCATCTATCAGGCAGGAGGTAAAAATTTGCCATTTCCAGTCAAGGCACATTCTACGCGGGCTGTTTCCACATCCACAGCCTATCAAGCTAAATTGTCAATGGATGATATATGTGCTGCAGCTACTTGGACTTCTCACACCTTTGTTTCTCATTACAAATTGTACATGGTCTCCAGGGGCAGATCTTCCTTTGGCTCCACAGTTCTCAGGAGTATTTTCCTATGAGTCACCCCAAGATGTAGGTGCTAGGGAAGCTGACCCACGGGTAAGAATGTAGGCGAGATAGGACTACATAACATCAAGAAGTTATGTACTCACCATAATGTTCAATGTATGTAGTCCATCTTGTCTCACATTCTTACTTACCCTCCCACCTTCCCCCTGCCTGGAGGATTTGGAGGATAGGTTGTCACCTGCAGAGTCCCTTTGATTAGTGATTGTTTATATGGATGTGAGGTGTGTATGAAGTACATATGTTTTGCAGCAAACTAGATTTTGGGATATGGAGCAGTGCACTATGGGATACCCTCTTAGCCCAGCCAATGAGAGACTTTGAGCTAGTAAAAATCAGCCGAGTTGGAGCAGATATTCGGCTCCGAACCCACGGGTAAGAATGTGAGGTGAGATGGACTACATACATCAAACATTATGGTGAGTACATAACTTCTTGTTATTTACCATAACTAGGCATCTGTTTTGTTCATTTTCATTCTTTCTCAACTTCCCTCCAATCCATTTCTTGTCCTTAAATCTTCTGGAGAAACCTGTTTGACTGTTATTGGAACTTAAAGTTCCAGGTTTGAACCCCTTTGTGCTATCCCCGCTATAGGCTTCTTATGGCAACAAACTTCATCTGAGGTATTGGAGAGGGACTAAAGCATTATTGGTAGAGAGAGAGGACCTCGAGAGTTGGATCCAAAGTCTGAAGTATGTGGCTGAGTTGGATCCGAGGACTGGATCTGAAACCATGTGTTGAGGAAGAATGAAAATGGACACAGATACCTAGTTATTAAGTACATAACTTTTAATTTTCAGAATTGTAAATTATCAGGCTCATATATAAAAGTTTGTGCTGACTGATTGTGTAAGTATGCAAAATGTTTTATCTGCAGTCTCTTGTGAGGAAATATCTACTTTAAATAACTTAGTTTATTCTATTGCATAGGACGCTACTCATTGTTTACAGTTTATGTGTGGCTCTGTTGATATGTCTTCTAGAGCTACGGCCACTAGTACTGTTTTGAGCAGATGTGCAGGGCTGCAGTCTCAGAACCTCCTAAACAATGTTAAAAATGAGATTTTAAATTCACCCTTGGGTAAAGATTTAGTGTTTAGCTCCTCTGCTGCAGATGTGATCAAAGTGTAATGAAAACAGCAAACTGACCCAAGGAATCTCTAAGATTTTTGGCCCTCCTTTTCAAATTTTCCAAGGGATTTTCTGTTTTCTCATATAATTTTGGCAAAAAGAATAAAAGTCTCAACAAAATGCAGGTAAATAAACATTTAAAGTGGGCAAGGGGGTACCAAAAGCATCTTGAACCTCACAAACCAAGAACAGCACAATAAGTCTGAATGACTGTTAAGAGACCTTGGGTTCCCACCCCGGCCACTTTCTTTCTTCCAGAAAGTCTGAATCTTCAATGTGAGAGTGTTCAATCTCGCCGTTTGTTCTTACACCTGGGTTCGGAGCCGATCCTCGGCTCCATGTCGGCCGCTTGACAAAGCTCTGCATCGAGAAGAAGCTCAAGACCAACCTAACTCCCACAATCCCCCTCTGCCTTTACCTCAGATCTAGTTTGCCGCTGCAAAGATCGCATCATTTTGTTGAGCTCGGACCACCTGAAAGCTAAGATTGATATTTTCTATAATTCTTTCATTAGTTTTTTGTATTCAAATATTTCAGATTGAGTGTTTGTATGTGTGAGTTGTGTATCGAGGGTTTCTTGGGTCCGTATATAAGTTTTATATACTTTATATACTTTTGAGTTCCCTCGGGGCCTACCCCACCCTTAACTGGATTTGACTACTGGATGTGACTTAGGTTTCAGGATTTGACTATTACTGGCTTTGACTTATTCTCTGGATTTGACATTAATTACAGGATTGTACACTGTTTTCTGGATTTATTACCATGTCAGAAAAAGCTAAGTCTGGCTTTAAACGTTGCCAATGTGGACAGAAGATGTCTGTCACAGACAATCATAGTTCCTGCGTCTACTGTCTTGGCCCTCTCCATCTGCAGGAAGACTGCTCTATCTGTCATTCATTCAGTGGAAGGGTCATGACAGATAGGCACAGAAAACTTATGGATAGGGGTCTTCTAAAACCTACTTTTCAAGAGGCTCTGGATGCATCAGACCAGGCATCTAAATCCTCGAAGGAATCGAAGACGTCGGAGCCCAAGTCATCGGCTCCGAGCTCTTCATTCAAAGTTCGATCACCGGTTCCACAGACTTCGGGGCCGAATGTTGAACTGTTGTCAGTTACCGAGCCTCGAGTCTTGGAACCGGTGACGGAGCTCCCTCCTCCTGCACTTTTGAGGTCGGCTCCGTCTTCGATTCCTTCGACGCGTTCTTCCAGGCCCCTCTCCGACACCGATGTGGACCCCGTGGTGCAGAAATTGATGGAGAATACGGCCTTGTCCAAGCTCATCTTGGTCTCCTCCCAGCTGGTGTCGAGACTCGAAGGCCTTCCCTTATCTCCACCTGTTCCTCCTCCGAGGCCTATTCAGTCTTCGGAGCCGGGAGAGGCTGACCTGCTGATTGTGGAGCCCTCAGTTCCAGAGCCGTCCCTTTCTCGGTCGGTACCATTCACCTCGACTCCGTCGGATCCAGTACTGGAGTCTCGGAGCCGAAGATCCATCCGGGGTTCCGGGACTGAGAGTCGGACCGATGTTTCGGTTCCGACGCTCCCTCTCGGGGCCTCGGCTCGGATAGACTCGGCTCCATCCTCAGGTTCGATGCCTTCGGTACCTGTCTCGGGGATTCCTCCGACTTCTTCGGAACCGGGGGATACCTCGACTCGGGACCCGGGGGCTTTCGAACTCATGAGGAAGGTGTTGTCTGTTCAGACAACCACTTCAGCAGATACAGCTTCTCCTTCCCATAAAGGGCCATTATCCTCCTCTGCACCCACGGCTACATCCAAGCGTCGAGCACCAGTGTCTCAGCCACCCCTAGAGGGTGCCCCCTCTTCCTCAGAGGCTTCTTCGGATGCCCCCCCCCGAGGAAGTTCCGAGGAAAAGATTGTGTAAGAGGAGACACTTAGATTCTCCACAAGAATCATTGACATCGGACACTGACTTAGATGAGTCAGAAGGGTCCCCAAAGTCACCCTCGGAGGATGTCTCCTTTTCTGACATCCTGGAGATCCTAAAACAGAGAGGTGATTGGCAATCCCTTCCCCCTTCTGAGGATGAGTCAGTCTTGCTGAAGGCATTCAGTGCTCGCCCTTCCTCCTCCTGGGTCACTCCGCCCTTCGATGAGTTAATGGAGCTGATTACTTGAAGGGCGTGGGAGACACCTGACACGGTGGAGCCAGTCCCTAGGAAGCCTAACAAATTTATTACTGCCCCCCAAGATAAGGCTTATCTGACAAAGGGAGTGCCAGTGGGCGCTATGGTGGTGGCAGCAGCCACGAAAAAGGAGATGTCGGAATCTTCCTCATCTGTCCATCCGCCTAATAGAGATTCTAGGACTATGGACAGATATGGGAAGCGCATTTTTAGTTCAGCGGCTTTTTCTATGCGATCCCTGAACTATTTGACCCACTTTACACGACTACAGAGGGATCTAGTCAAAGAGTTGGGAGATACCCTCCAGGGTACTACAGATGCTGCTGTCTCGGAGAAGGTTACAGCACATCTCAACACCCTTACTTCTATTGTTAACTCATCCATGAGGCTGATCTCATACGCAGCCGAAGGATCGAGTAGGGCAGCAGCTTCAGCGATTGCTCTTCGTAGGCAGTCCTGGATGCGCTTATGTTCATTTGCGGAAGCCTTCAAGTCTTCCTTTACTAACGCCCCATTTGATGGTGCCACTCTCTTTGGCCCTAAAGTAAAGGAGACCCTTACCCAGTGTGAGCAAGAGGGAAAGACTCTGTCTGCTGTCAGAGTCTGTTTTTCCACCCCATCCAGACCATACCCCAAGGGGCAACGAGGTAGAAAGATGTGGTTTCGAAAACCCCAGGGTTCTTTTCCGGGCGCACAGGATGATACCCCTCCAGAGGCAGAGGAGGGGGTAGAGGTGGAAGACGCACCCTGGCGGCAGAGGGGTCCAAAACCAAGGTGACAGGGATACACTCCCCGGGGAACCTTTTCAGCACTCCTGAGAGGAGGCCCGACTGTCCTGCTCTGGAGGCAGTCGGGGGTCGCTTAGCTTTGTACCCACAGGCCTGGCAAAATCTAACATCAGACAATTGGGTAAAAAGCGTTGTTACCAGAGGCTACAAAATTCCCTTTCTATTGCCCCCAATTCCACAGAAAAGACTTCCAGATGTGCCGCCCCATCTGCGAGGCCCTGCAGCTACAGAAATTTCAAAGCTGCTAGAAAAAAGTGTCATCCAACCAGTCCCAGCGGACCAAAGAGGATTCGGAACTTACTCAAGGTTCTTTTTAGTTCCAAAGAAAACAGGGGACTGGAGGCCAGTTCTGGACCTGAGCAAACTCAATACCTTTATCAAGAAAGAAAAGTTCTGAATGGTCACGCTTCAATCGATCCTTCCATTCTTAAAGAAGGACCACTGGATGTGCTCAATAGATCTAAAGGACGCATACTACCACATCAAAATGGCCAGGGCGTCCAGAGATCACTTGCGCTTCCGGCTGGGAGCCAGTCACTTTCAGTTTCGAGCCCTGCCCTTTGGTCTGACCTCAGCCCCCAGGGTCTTCACCAAATGTATGGCAGTGGTAGCGTCTCACTTGAGGCGCCTCGGATTCCAGGTGTTTCCGTATCTGGACGACTGGCTCCTTTCTGCCACCACCGAGCGTCGACTGATTCAGGCCAGGGATTACACACTACAGCTTTGTGTTCATCTCGGACTTTCCGTAAATTTCGAAAAGTCCTTACTACAGCCATCACAGCATATCTCATTCATAGGAGCAGAATTGGATATGCAGTGCTTAATTCTAAGGCTTCCCCCAGAAAGGATAGCATCCCTGCAAAGTCATATATCTCTTCTTCTCTCTTCCAGAAAGTCCCCAGCGAAACTGGTTCTGAAGGTTTTGGGCCTCATGGCAGCTTCTCTCATTGCCATACCCTTGGGAAGACTGCATATGAGGGTTCTTCAATGGCTTCTGTTTGCACAGTGGTCGTTCCAAAAGCTACCCCTGACACACGAGATCTACATCACAAACATATGCAAGTCGCACCTGGCTTGGTGGCTTCGAACTTGCAAGCTCTCCAACGGAAGACCCTTTGTGCTACCCACTCCAACAGCAACAGTGACCACGGACGCTTCCCTGATAGGGTGGGGGGGCATCTTTCAGGGACAGACAGTCCAAGGCGAATGGACCAATTTGGAATACAATCTGCATATCAATGTTCTGGAGTTGAGGGCAGTGTTCCTAGCGTTGCAACACTTTGCTCCCCTTCTTCCTCTAGGGACAATTGCAGTCCAGACGGACAACATGTCTGTAGTCTGGTACATAAACAAGCAAGGGGGAACCAAGTCTTATCAACTATGCAGAGAGGCCATGAGAATCTGGCAATGGGCAGAGTCCACGGGACGCTTTTCCTCCTGTTCCCCTGATTTCGAAATTTCTGCAGAAAGCCAGCAACCTGCAAAGGACAATTATCCTCATTGCCCCATTCTGGCCTCGTGAAATATGGTTTCCCTTTCTTCTAGAACACCAAATGCGGGAACCCTGGATCCTGGACCCAGAGCCGGATCTACTGACCCATTCGTCAGGGGCTCTCCACCCGTCGCTTCTCTCCCTCAAACTAGCAGCTTGGCTGCTCCGCTTCCCTTCTTAGCCAGATCTGATCTTTTATCCCCTGCAGTTCAAAATATCCTGGTGGCTTCTCATAAAGCATCCACTACAAGGACTTACACCAGTAAATGGAAGCGTTTTGTACATTGGGCAACTACACAACAATTGGATCCCTTAGTAGTTCCTCTGAATAAGGTCTTGGAGTTTTTGACCGAATTGTTCCACCAAGGGGCTTCTCCTGCCACTTTGAGAGTGCAATTAGCTGCCATATCAAACTTTCATGTGGGAGAAAGTGGGGCTCCTATTATGGCTCACAGGCTTTGTAAGGCGTTTCTAAAAGGATCCTTCCACATTAGACCTCCAGTTAGAACTCCTACTTCACCTTGGAACTTGAACCTTCTTTTGTCTCAGCTGATGCTACCACCTTTTGAACCAGCCTCTTCCTGTCCTTTGAAGTTTTTGTCATGGAAGACCCTTTTTCTGGTGGCTATCACATCGGCCAGGCGGGTATCTGAGCTTCAGGCTCTTTCAGTTCCATATCCTTATTTGATTTTTCACCCTGACAGAGTTTCTCTTCGCACTAATCCATCCTTTCTTCCCAAAGTCTGCTCCGTTAATAATATTAATCAGTCCATTGAATTGCCCACATTTTTCAAGAATCACTCCAATAAATTGGAATATATGTTACACAAGTTAGACGTTCATAGACAACTCAGATTTTACTTGGACAGAACAAAGGATCACAGGAAAACAGACCAGCTCTTTGTAGCCTTCTCAGACAACAAGAAGGGTATGGCGGTCACAAAATGAACCTTGTCTAAATGGCTTACTGACTGTATTATCTTTGTCTACACTGCCTTTGAGCAAACTTTACTTGTCAAGCCCAAAGGGCACTCTACAAGATCAGTATCTACATCCCTGGCTCATGCAGCTCGCCTACCGTTAGACACTATTTGTGCGGCTGCTACTTGGTCTAAACCACATACCTTCATTTCTCATTACAAAGTGGATAGGATTTCTAGGGACAGGGCAATCTTTGGTTCCACTGTGCTCAGGAACGTTCTCCCTTGAGTTCCTCAGGAACAAGGAGCTAGGGACGCTACCCAGGTGTAAGAACAAACGGCGAGATTGAACACTCTCACATATAGAAGTAATGTCCTTACCATAACGTTCCATGTGGAGTGTTCATCTTGCCTTTGTTCTTACATTCCCACCCTCCCTCCCTCAGGAAGAACGTCCAATTTAGGTGCCTGGTTTGTTCTCCGGCTTCTGCCTGGAACAGTTGTTGTACTATGTAAATACGTGTTTGTTGTTGGTATGAAAGTGTTATGCTCTCTTCTCTTCTCTGCTGGTTTGCTTGAAAACTAGATCTGAGGTAAAGGCAGAGGGGGATTGTGGGAGTTAGGTTGGTCTCGAGCTTCTTCTCGATGCAGAGCTTTGTCAAGCGGCCGACACGGAGCCGAGGATCGGCTCCGAACCCAGGTGTAAGAACAAAGGCGAGATGAACACTCCACATGGAACGTTATGGTAAGGACATAACTTCTATTTTTTCTCTTTGGCAACAGATATTTTCAGACAAATGGGTTCTGAAAATCATTCATCAGGGTGACAGGTGGCAGTGGGAGAAAAAAATCCTTCTTTCTAGGGGGTCAGTCCTCATCCACCGGATCAGACTTTGTTGTTTCCACTAGTTTTTTTATTACATGCTGTCCCAAGGAGTGATAGAACAAGTTCCTCCTTTCTAAGGGGGGAAGGATTTTTATTCAAGGATGCTCCTAGTGCCAAATAAAGTGCTTGGAGACCAGTTCTGGATCATTCTTTCCACATGAGAATGAAACAGTGATATCTGAAATTTGTTTGGCTCCAACACCAACACCTTTTATCTTTTGAAATCCCAATTATGGCTTTTGTCAAAAGAAAAATCATTTGGTGAAGACAATAGATATCCTTAAATCCTGGTCTCACATTCTCCCAACCTCTATGGCTGCAAAGTAGTCAGTCACCACTGATGCCTTGGAGTTTGCTTGGGGAGCAATTTCAGGAGAGATAAAAGTGCAAAGGATGATGGACACCAAGGACAGGTGCAAGCACATAAATATCAAGGAGACGCTTACCTTGATCAAGACAGTCAACTCTTCGAACAGTTTGTGGTCCCTGGGACCTCTTCAAATGGTTACAGACAGTGGCACAGTCATGAGATATGTCAACAAGCAAGGGGGATCCAGGTTGTACCACCTGTGCTGGTCAGCCATATTAGTTTAGAATATAGCTTTGCAGCATAGTCTCACTATACAACTAGCCTTCATTCCGTAGGAAAAAAACTGTGGAAGTCAAGGTGAGCAGAACCACGGCAGACTCTCATGAATGGAAACTAGATCAATGGGTCTACAAAATTTGAGTCATCTGTGGGGAGTTCCTCAAGTAGACCTCCTTGCCTTGTCTATGAACAGTCAGTTGGCATGATTCTTTTTCAGGGCTCCAAAAAGAAGGCTTGGAAGACAGATGCCTTTTCTTTTCGTTGGATGGGAATGTTTATGTACGCTTTTCCACCCTTTCCACTAATATCCAGCATACTTCTGAAGATTCAGAAGGAATCTCTCAAGATCATTGTGTTGAATTCCTTCTGGCTCAGGCAGCTGTGGTTCTGCCTTCTTTTGGAAATGGTCAGGGGCAGTTACCACAAGTGTCCTTACAGACTAGCTCTACTCACACAAGAACAGCGGGGTTTAATACACACCAACATCGATCAACTTCAAAACTGACTGCCTGGAAGATAGCGTCTTAATTCCTTTTGTTTACTGTGGACATTCAGCACATACTAATGTAGGCAAGAAATCCTGCTGCTAGAAAATAATATACTGGCAGATGGAACAGGTTTTCTACTTGGTGCCAACAACATAAACAGCACCCATTTAGGGCTAGTTGTTTTTGATATCCTGTGGCCTTGCTTATGCCTCAAGGTTCATTTTATCTACTATTTCAGCATATGTGTCCATGGATGATCCTCTTTTAATCCACTCTGATGTCAAAATGTTTTTGAAAGGAGTTTTACATATGAAGCCCCCCAAGAAAACTGGTGGCCTCAACTTGGGATCTTAACTTTGTTTTACAGAACCTAACACTTCCTAAATTTGAACCATGGGGAGTATGTTTATTGCTTAGCAGCAACACACTTAACTCATTACATCTGAATGATGCCTCCAGGTGCATCTGTAGTTACCTCTAGGTGTCGAATACTGCTTGTTCATATTTGCATAAATAATTCCAAAACCATACCATGTACAAGTTTTTTTAAAAGATTTCATCTTAAAGCTTACATAATGGCAAACTCAACTGCATTAATATTTGACCTCTTGTGCAGGTAAAGAGAAATTAGCTGTTGTTTTTATGATATCAATTTATATATTTGTAATGTTCACATTTTTCTAAATATCTCAACAACTAAGTAACACTGACAGAACTCCTTAACCTAATACGAAAGCTGTCGGCTAGATGAATAAAATGCTGCATTGTCAGTCTGTGTGTAACTTGAGCGGTTGCTGAGATATTGTAAGTTGTTTACAAAATACTACAAATGTAATAGTTACTGTATTTACTGTGACTTATAAAATTCAGTTTAAGACCTAAAAGCTAAAAAATACTAACACTATAAAAATAGTTTGTGCTGAAGAGTTTGCCATTCATACTTCTTTCATAACCTCTATGGTTCCAGAGATATAAACATTTGTTTGAAATGTGAGGACATCATTTGAATCTCTCAAAAGGCTTGGGTTCCGCCCATTTGGAAGTTATAGTGTCCTGAGCTCCACTGGAGTGATTGAGTTAAAACACTGATTGCTCTATTTGTGCTGCTTTTATTACAAGATTCATTTCAGATAGAAGGCATAAATTGGTACTTAAGGGATCGCTGTCTCCATCTTCATCAGGGGCTCAAACCCCCACTAAACTTAGTAAAACTGCTTTGGAGTCTCAAAAGATATCCCCTACATAATCTCTGGAGACCTTGGCTCCCACAATGGCTTCATCAGAGCCTATTCAGAAGAACTTTGGATCTGATCATGTTGGATCTTGAAATAAAAGAATCCAGTCTTAAATCCTCAGATCCGTCCATCATACTGATAAAGTTTCACAAGCAACACTCAGATCTGAAAATCATGGATCCAACCATTACTTTATGCAAGTCTCTTCAAACTCATTCACCCTCGGATCATTTGACCCAGTATCTCCTCGAATCCATTTCCCATTTTTGTAAACTATGCCAAGGAAAGAATCAACACCTCAGTCCACATCCTCATCCATCACATCTTCCAGAAGTCATTCCAAATCCGAGGTGGATAGCATGATGAGGAAATTCCTCAGAGCTCAGATTCAGATGGAGTTATTCCATCTCCATCTCCCATCGGATCTGTTATCCTTTGCTTCACTTCCCAGGTAGTGATTTCTCTTTCTCCAATCCAGCCCACGGTTTCAGAGCCCTTGTATCCAAGAGCTGCATGAGTGTCTGTGTTGGATCTAAAGATGATTAGGTCTTCAACTCCAACAGTTTCCCTGACTGGTTCAGCTCCCTTGTACCAGAATGAGTCTCAGAGCTGAAGAATCGCACCAGATCCAGAGGACCAGGGTCTACTCCAGTGTTGTTGGAGCCATCCTTGCCCCTCAGAGCTTTGGCTCTAGATAACTTGGGTATGACTTCCTCCTTGAAGCATGGATCTGGGCAGGGTCAGGGTTTGGCTGCTTTGGAGGTCTTGGCACCATTGTGGCCTGCCACGGCTTCTCCCAGTCAGTCTGTATTTGAGGTAGTGGGAGGGCTTTCTCTCATATGAGAGTGATCTCTCTCTCTGTCTCTTCCATGGATCCTACATCTCTTCCCCATTGAGTTCAAGCCCTGACCCCATCAGACCTACTCCACAGGGACAAGCCGGTACCTTCTGGCATCCAGCTAGTTTCTCTACAGGAACTTCCCCTCTCTTGGAGACCTCCCCAGAGAATTCCACTGAGGAGTTTCCCCAGAAAGAGAACGTGCAAAAGGGGAACATAGATTCCCCTATGGAATTTCTCTCATAAGATTCAAAGAAGGTAAAGGGTCCCACAGATCTCCACCAGATGATATCTCATTTGGAGACATCCTAGAGATTCTTAACTAAAAAGGTGGATAGTCTTCATATACTCTTGAGGAGACTTTCCAGAAGCTTTTTTTTTTCCAGCCCATCTAATTCTTGGGTGTCTTCCCCAACTGATGAGCTTACCAACCTAGTCTCTCACCAGGCATGGAAAGAACCAGACTTGTATATGACTTCCTCCATGAGCCATGGATCCGGGCAGGGTCAGGGTTTGGCTGTTTTGGTGGTTTTGGTCCCAGTGCTGCTGGCCGTGGCTTATCCCAGTCAGTCTGCATTTGAGGTAGTTGAGAGGGCTTTCTCACCTCTGAGAGATCCGATCTCTGTCTCTTCCTTGGATCCTGCATCTCTCCCCCTATTGGGTTCAAGCTCTGACGCCATCAAACCTACTCCACAGGGACAAGCCGGTACCTTCTAGCATCCAGGTAGTTTCTCTATAGAAACTTCCACTCTCTTTGGAGACCTGCCCAGAGCATTCCACTGAGGAGGTTCCCCAAAAGAGAATGTGCAAAAGGAAGAACATTGATTCCCCTATGGAATCTCTCACAGAGAATACTGACTTCGAAGAAGGGGAAGGGTGCCACAGTTCTCCACCAAATGATATCTCATTTGGAGACATCCTAGAGATTCTTAACCAAAAGTGTGGATAGTCTTCAGATACTTGCCCCAGTGGAGTCAATTTTTCTGGAAGCATTTTTTCTGGCCCATCTACTTCTTGGGTGACTCCCTTGGCTGATGAACTTATCAACCTAGTCTGTCACCAGGCATGGAAGGAACTGGACTCTGTCAAATCAGTACCCTGATGCCCAAACAAGTTTTTGCCACCACCAAAGGACAGACCCTATTTGGAGCAAAGGAGTCCCTGCTGATGCTATGTTTGTGGTGGCAACCACAAAAAAGGAGCTAGCTGAGCAGAGCTCCTCTGTTCATCCCCCTAACGGAGAGTTGAGAGCGTTTGACAGATTTGGGAAGCACATTTTTGATTCCACAACCTTTTCTTTGAAGTCCCTTAATTATTTAGTGCACTTTACGAGGCTACAGAGGGATTTGGCCAAGGAGCTCTCCAAATCTCTCTGTGACTCCATGTCTTTGGAGGACTACAAGAGAGCTTCTTCACAACTGGCCACTCTCGTATACATTTCCAGTGTGTCCATGAGGTTAGTTTTCCATGCTGCAGAGGGTACCTCATGGGCTGCCAGTTCAGGCATTGCCATTAGGAGACATGCCTGAATGCGGCTATGTGATTTTGTAGAGCCTTTCAAGTCTTCTTTCATCAATGCTTCTTTGATGAAGCATAGTTGTTTGGCCATTCTAAAAAAGAGACACTTTCCTGCAGTAAACAGGAAGGAAAAACCCTCTCTGCCATCGGGATTCACTTTTCTACCCCTCAACAAACTTTCTTCCGGAATCAAAGAGAGGGCAAGATAATGTGCTTCCATAAATCCCAGGGATCTTTTCAAGATTCATGTGGGGGCAACTCCTCCAAAGGCAGGGGGGTTCAAATGGAAGATGCCATCCTTGTGGCAGAGGGGGCCTGCAAAACCCGGAACCAGGGTTTCTGAGATTCCTTTCCAGATAGACGCTTTCAGTGCTCCTGAAGACGTTGCCCGATTGCTCACCTTTGGAGGCAGTAGGGAGGGCACTTGTCCTTGCACCCAGATGCCTGAGCTTCTATAACAATTTCTGGGTACTAAAAACTATATCCACAGGTTATTTCATACCATTTTTCCAGATTCAACAGACCAAAAGAAGAAAGCATCCTGATGTTCCACCCATTCAGAGAGAAGCTGCAGCTCAAGAGATACAAAAACTGCTAGACAAAAGAGTCATCCAAGAGGACCCTACAGACCAAATAGGATTCAGAACTTACTCAAGGTTCTTTTTAGTGCCAAAGAAGACCCAGGAACTTGACACCAATTCTAGAACTAAGCAGATTAAACCAATTTGTGAGAAAATCAAAGTTCTGAATTGTTACAGTTCAGTCCATTCTGCCTTACCTTTGCAAGGATGATTGGATGTGCTCAATCGATCTCCAGAATGCATGTTATCACGTCAAGATGAACAGATAATCCTAAAGATTTCTGTGCTTTCAGCTGGGGGTCAGTCACTATCAGTTCAGAGCACTCCCCTTTGGTCTCACCATAGCCCCCACGTGTATGACAGTAGTAGCATTTCACCTGAGACTGCTGGGATTCTGAGTGCTTCCATACCTTGACAAATGGCTCCTCACCACCCAACCAGGCATCTCTTAGAGCAGTCCAGGGACTATTTGCTCCAACTTTGTCACAGACTAGATATTTCAGCCAACATCTCCAAATCAAAACTACAATCAGTACAGAGGCTGAAGTTCATCAGTGCCCAGTTGAACACAGTGAATCAGATTGCCTACACTCCATGCAGATACAACAAAGTTCCAAGTAGAGCAAATTCATGTTCACCCTGCCCCACCAGCCAGACTTGTTCTTCAGGCTGCAGGTTCCATGGCAGTGGCCATAACTGTAGTTTCTATAGCACATCACTATATTTGTGTTTTCCAGTGGACTCTAGCTGTTCAGTGATCTGTTCTGCAACATCCTCTTTCCTTCCCAGTCAGACTCACGCAGATATGCAGAAATCATGTTTGTTGGTGTATTTGGTCAAATGAGATTTACTTCAGCCATCCTTTTAATCTACCTTCTCCAGTGGCCACTGTGACAATGGATGCCTCCCAGTTGAGGGGTGGGGCATTTCGTGGGACAGACAGGCCAAGCCATGAGCTCCCCCCAAGAGACCAATTCAAACATCAACATACTAGAGATGGAGTAGTTCTATTAGTGTTGCAGACCTTTCAAGATGCTCTCCCTGAAGGATCTGTTGTAATTCAAACTGATAGTGTTTGTGTTCTAGTGCAACAGACACAGGGGAACATGATCTTACTCCCCATTTCTGAGTAGTGATGAGGGTATGACAGTGAGTGAGCTCCTCCAACCACTTTCTTGTGGCAATGCACATTCCAGGGAAATCCAATGTACTGGCAGACAAACTCAGCAGGTCCATTTTGTTACCTCACAAGTGATCTTTCAGTCAGTGGCGTTGAAGATTTTCCATCATTGGGGCCAACCTTGCTGCAATCTGTTTGCATCTTCCCACAATAACAAGTACAGCAGTTATTTTGCTCTAATCCACATTTGGTCCTCCAGTCTCCTTTATGCCTACCCCCGTTACTTCAGATTCCAAAATTCTTACAAAAAGCATGCTGGTTGAAGAGCTCAGTTATCCTCATTGCCCTCTTCTGACCTCACTAAGTGTGGTTCCCCTTCCTTTGGTCTCATGTTTGTTATCCTCCAGGGACACTGGACCCCAGTCCAGACCTTCTATCACATCCCTCTGTGATGAAGCATCACAATATTCCAGACCTCAAACTAACCGCATAGTTTCTGCAAATCCAGGAATAGCTAGAAAGCCCAGGCTTTCCTCCCTGATTCAACATATTCTTTTGTTTTCCCAGAAAGCATCTACAAGGAAAAGCTACAGAAGTAAATGGAAAAGATTTTCAGTTTGGGCCATTAAGAAAGAAATTGACCCTTTTACTGCTCCTATTTCTTCGGTTGCTGAATTTTGATCTTCTACTTTTCTGGAAGGTGCTAGTTTTTCCACATTCAAAGTACAGTTAGCAGCCATATCAGCTCTTCTTTCAGGAGAAAAAACAGTTTCTTTAGCTTCTTCTAAATTGTGTAAGGCTTTTCTAAGAGGTACCTTCTTACTCAGACCTTCAGTGAAAGATACATCACCTCCTAGGGATTTGACAGTCATACTCCAGGGGTTGAAGCAGCAACCTTTTGAACCTTCATCCAAAACTGGTCTAAAATTTCTATATTGGAAGACAATTTCTTTAGTAGTTATTACAACTGTGAGGAGAATTTCTGGACTCCAGGCTCTGTCATCCAAACCATCTTGCATTGTTTTTCACAAAGACAGACTTTACAAACCAATCCATCCTTCTTACCTAAAGTAGTCCCTGAATCAAATATCAAACAGTTCACCTGCCTGTCTTTTTCCCTAATTTTTCAAATAAAGGAGAGTACATGTTACATCTTTTGGATGTGCATACAGAACTATGTTTTTATCTGCACAGAACAAAGGAGCTTAGGAAGATGGTTCAGTTTGTTTATTTCTCTTCAAACAGACTGGGATCACCAGTTTCTAAAGATACACTAGCAAAATAGATTGCTGATTGCATTTCTTTTATATATTCTCAGGAAGGCCTCTCCCTATCAAAGCCTCCTAAGACACATTCAACCAGATCCATGGCCAATTATTTTCTCTTCTGGTCCAAGACTTCCACTGATGCCATTTGTGCAGCAGCCACCTGGTCTAATGTTCATATTTTATTGCCTATTACATACTAGATTTGATTTCTGGAAGCAGAGCTTTTTTAGCTTGGCAGTTCTCCAGAATATCTTTCCACGAGGGCTACCCAAGATTCACATAGCTGGGGACTCTGTCCCATACATTGAGGACAAATGAAAAGGACATCAGATATTAAAGTTAGGTACTTACCATAACTATGCATCTACATTGTCCATTTTCATTCTTACTCTACTACCCATCTTCCTTCCCCCTTCCTTTCATACAATGAAGAGATCAGATGGATATTTTTGGGAACCTTTGTTTCTATTTTGAACCCTAGCTTACTATTATTTTCTTTTCCTACCTATCTTAGTATCTATAAGGGACAAAATTCAGTCTGAGGGATTGTAGGCTGGCTCCAGCATTATGGGTAGAGGGAGGAGCTGAAGTTGGATCTGTAAGTCTGTGGTATGCAGCAGAGTCACATCCGAGTTCCGATCCATAACCCATACATTGAAGAAAAATGAAAATGGACAACGCAATTGCATTGTTAGGGTAAGTACCTAATTTTAATTTCCCAGATAACATCTTTCTTCTCTATCACCCCTCCAACATTTACCATCTATCTAAGGAAAAATTCTTTGAAGTCTGCTTGGGATTATAAAAATATATATGCACTCACTTCCAAGTAAAATTGTAAACCTTCTGGACTTTGTTCCATATGGAGCCATAAATTCCCTTATAAATTTATTATCCATTCAGTGTCTCCAGTCTTTTCTAACCTTCTCTGATTCTTATAGTTATTGTGCAATATTGTATATGCCCTACAAATTACCCCCTTTTTAATAGTAGTTCTAGATTCAACTAAAAGCTCTGTCAAACTAGGTCTTTCATTTAGGATTCCCATTTCCCTTTCTCTTTGCCTATACTCTGATATCAATTCATGGTAGGGAAGCCAATCTCTAGCATGCAGTCCAAATGTCTTCTTCATCTCATCCCATTGTATTACCTTTCCCTGTCTAGTTATTTGTTCCCCAATACCTTGGTTCCCTTGCTAGTTTTCTCCAGTAAATTCATCCCCATCTTGCCTGTTCTCTGTATCCCTACTTGCAGTCATGCCCATCAGCAAAACCTCCTTTCTCCATTCTTAAGTCTGCTTAGTCCTTAGAACACTTTCTGCTACTTTTTGAATATACTATTCTGCATGGTCATTATTATTCTCCTTAAGGATCTGTATCCAGAATCCCACTCTCTCCTTATTTCTTGAATTTTCCACCTGCTTCTTCATCAACCCTTTTTACTTTGAATTATAACCTTCTAACTGTGTTATATATATTAGCTTTAGTTGTATAGCTTTAAAATATCTGTTCAAAACAGGTAATCCTATACCACCTTGTTCTACTGGATGGGTCAACTCATCCCACTTAACCCTTGCCCTCTTCCCTTCTTAATTATTGATGTTAAGTTGTCTATCTCGCCTTCATTCTTGCTGGTTGGGTTCGGAGCCGATCCTCAACTTCGACTCGGCCATCATCAAGAGCTCGAGAGCTGCTTACTGGCTCGAGGCCCCCCTATATCCCATGATGCCTGGCGCTAGATACCCAGATCTCATTTGCCGCTTCTGCTACGAGGTTGCGTTTACTGGCTTAGGTCGTATTTTTTCACTTTCTTGATATATATTTAGAACTTTTTGTATATTATTAGTTAGAATACTTAGTGTTCATACTAGTTGTAGTATCTGTTGATATTTGTTAGTGTTTAATCCCCTTGAAAACTCGTTTCCTTCTTAGAGAGTTTTCTCCTCCCTCCCCCACTCCAATTTTCCTTTTTAAGGTAAGCCGTTTTAGTTAGAGGCTTATCCTTGTTTCCTTTTTTAAGGTAGTAAACATTTTTTCTTTAGAAATTGTGGTAGTTGGTAAGTCCGTTTAGCCTTTCTTATATTATAGAGTGTGCTGTTAGGGTGTGGTAACTTGTGTGGACTGTGTGTGTTTTTTTCTAGTTACTTACTTCCCTTTGTGTTCTTTCTTTGTATTTTGATTTTTCCTTTACAGGAATGTCTAAAGACACAAAAGTGTCTGGATTCAAGAAGTGTGACTCATGCTGTCAGAAAATGTCACTGACAGATGGTCACACTTCTTGTGTCTATTGCTTGGGTGCCCTACACCTGCAGGACTCTTGTTCGGTGTGTCATGCCTTTAGTCCAAGAGTCCTGCAGGAGCATAGGAATAAGCTTATCCTTAGGGGTTTGCTTAAACCTGAAGGATCACCGGCCAAGGCTCTGTCAGTGAAACCTTCCAAGCTATCAAAGCCGCCAGCTCCCAGTTCAGAGCCTTCGTCGGGTGTGGCGTCTGCTTCAACTTCGGTTCCAGCTGGAACCAAAGTACCTATCTCCAAGCCAACTTTGGCTCCGACTGGAGCTGAAGTACCCATCTCCCAGTCGGCCCCGACTCTTCTGTCGTAACCATCAGGGAGTCGAAAACACTCCAGATCACCATCCTTAGAGTCGATACACTCGGCTCCGGGGTCGCCCTTGTTGCAGTCGGAGCGAAGTCATCGATCCCACTCTTCTCGGTCATCTAGACTACCTGACCATGATTTGGAGAGAGTGGTGAGCCGGCTTTTAAAATTGCAGGCCCTGGCTAAAATGCTATCCAGCCCCCCTCATCAGGATTCGGCTCTACCTGTCTCTGCAGTAGTTCCTCCTTCGACTCATCCGTTGAGCTCAGAGCCGGAGCATGCTGAGGCTGGGATCGTGGGACCATCGGCACCGATACCTACCCTTTCGGTTCCGTCGTCGGCTCCGATCTCTTCCATGGTGCCGTCCTTGGAGGGATCTGGGCACCGGGACTCCCTCATCGGCTCCAAGGGGGCGAGTGGCATCTGACCCTTGTCTGACCCCATTCTCCCTCTCGGAGCTTTGGCGCAGGTGAGTTCGGCTCCTACATCGGCTTTGGAGCCGTCTCTTTCGGTGCCGGGAAGGATTCTGGTCTCTTCAGAGCCGGAGCCTTGTCCAATATTGGGAAGAGGCACCTTTGAGGTCATGAGGAGTGTGCTGGCATCTGAGTCATCCTCACGGTCAGCCTCATCGGCGCCTCCCCCCATGGTGCCTGCTCCTGCCTCTGCCCCTCCTCCAGACCCCAGCTGTGGGGAACAAGCGCTCCAGGGCACCCCATTGGGTGTATCTTCCTCTTCTGAGGCCTCCCCCATTCATTCAGAGGAGACCCCTCAAAAAAGGAGATGCAAGAGTAAGCATGTTGACTCCCCTGAGTCTGTCACTTCAGGTACTGACTTGGAGGAGTCGGAAGGGTCCCCAAGATCCCCCCATGAGGACGTCTCCTTCTCAGACATCCTTGAGATTCTTAGGCAGAGGGGGAACTGGACTACCCTTAACCCTTCTGAGGATGAGTTGGTATTCCTGGACGTGTTTGGTTCCCGACCCTCCACCTCCTGGGTGTATCCGCCTTTCGATCCACTGATGTCTGTGGTGGCTCGAAAGGCATGGTCAGCTCTAGACACAATGGAACCAACCCCCCACAGGCCCACAAAATTTATTACTGCCCCACAAGACAAGCAATTTCTGACCAAGGGTGTTCCCGTTGATGCCATGGAGGTAGCAGCGACCACAAAAAAACGAGTTGGCTGAAACTTCTTCGTCTGTCCATCCCCTAATAAGGCATGTAGGATGATGGACAGATATGGGAAGTGGATGTTTTCCTCAGCGACCTTCTCCATGAGGTTGCTGAACTATTTGTGCCACTTTACCCGCCTTCAAAGGGATCTCCTTAAAGAGCTAGGAGATACCCTTCAAGGTCCATTAGCTGCGGGGGCCCAGGCTAAGGTTGCCTACCAGCTGGTACTCTTAATTCGGTAGTAAACTCCTCCATGCGGCTCATCTTTTATGCAGCCGATGGCATGAGTAGGGCCGCAGACACAGGTGTGGCTTTGAGGAGGCACGCTTGGATGCAGTTATGCAACTTTGAGGAACCCTTCAGGGCGTCTTTCACCAACACCCCCTTTGATGGTTCTGCTCTGTTTGGACCACAGGTGAAGGATACCCTTACCAGGTGTGAACAGGAAGGCAAGACTCTCTGTGCTATGGGAGTCTGTTTTTCCACTCCTTCAAGACCGTATCCCACGGGTCAGAAGAGTGGGAAAAAGTGGTTCCGGAAACCCCAGGAAGCCGTGCCTGACACACGTGGAGAGTTCCCCTCCAGGGGCAGAGGAGGGAACAACAATAGACACCACCCTAGGGGCAGAGGGGGGTCTGCAAAATCAGGGCCAAAGAGAATCTTTCCCTGACAAACCCTTCCAGCATCCCTAAAGTGCTGCCCGGCTGTCCATCTTCGGAGGCAGTCGGGGGAAGATTATCGCTGTACCCAAAAGCCTGGCAAAGTATAACACAAGACAAATGGGTACTGTCTATCATATCCGAAGGCTACAAAATCTCCTTCCTTCGTACTCCACACATTCCCAACAAATCCCTTCCAGATGTTCCACCCAATCTAAGGGATCAAGCAGTTCAAGAAATTTCAAAACTGCTAAGAAAAAGAGCCATCCAGTCAGTCTCAGCAGACCAGCAAGGATCCGGAATTTACTCAAGGTTCTTTTTGGTACCAAAAATGACAGGGGACTGGAGACCCACTGTGGATCTCAGCAGACTAAACAGGTCTGTTCAAAGAGCGAAGTTCTGGATGGTCACGCTACAGTCCATTTTACCCTTTCTGGGTCAGGACAATTGGATGTGCTTCATAGATCTTCAGGACGTGTACTACCATATTAAAATGGACAGATGCTCTAGAAGATTCCTCCACTTCCGGCTGGGAGCTAGTCATTATCAGTTCAGAGCTCTGCCCTTTGGTCTCACCACAGCCCCCAGGGTGTTCACCAAATGTTTGGCAGTAGTTACCGCTCACCTGAGATGGCAAGGATTCCAGGTGTTTCCATATTTAGACAACTGGCTCGTTACTGCAACCACCAGGCATCACCTGCTGCGAGCCAGAGACTACACCAGCCAAACTTGCTCCGAACTAGGCATCACAATAAATTTCGAAAAGTCTGCATTGTCGCCTTGTCAATCTATCACCTTTATAGGCACAAACTTAAATACAAAGGACATGTCAGCGAGACTTCCAGTAGACAGAGTGTTAGACATTCGACAGCATGTGCAGGTCTTATTAGGATGCAAAAAAATTCAGGCCAGATTCGTCCTAAGAACATTGGGTCTCATGGCAGCGGCTATCATACTAGTCCCCCTTGCAAGTTTTCACATGAGGATTGTTCAGTGGATGCTGTTCACAAAATGGTCCTTCCAGCAACTCCCAGTGTCTCACATGATAATGATCACACAGTCATGCAAAAACCAACTTGTTTGGTGGATGATTTCCTCATCATTACACCAGGGCAGACCATTTGTTCTTCCTCCTCCTCCAGTAGCTACGGTGACCACAGATGCCTCCCTGATCGGGTGGGGGTGTGGGGGGCATTTTCAGGGCAGAACAGTCCAAGACACCTGGCAGCCTCACGAGTACCATCTGCATATCAATGTCTTGGAGATGAGGGCTGTGCATTTAGCATTGCAAGCTCTTCAGAACTCTCTTCCCACCAGGATCATTGCAATTCAAACAGACAATATGTCAGTAGTATGGTACATCAACAAGCAGGGTGGAACCAAGTCCTACCCCTTATGTTGAGAAGCACTCAGACTTTGGCAGTGGGCGATCTCTTCCCAGCGGTTTCTGATAACAGTGCACATCCCTGGGAAGTCCAACGTTATAGCAGACAGACTGAGCAGAGCAATTCTCATGCCTCACGAGTGGTCTCTCAGTCAGACTGTGGCGAACAAAATCTTCCGCAAATGGGGTCAGCCTTGCTGTGACCTTTTTGCCACCCCCTTCAACAGCAAGTGTGACAATTTCTTCTCCCTCCTCCCTCTTCCTGGACACTTCCCCAGAGAAGCTGTAGTTCACGATTGGCCTCAGGGACTTCTTTATGCATTCCCTCCGTTTCCCCTGATTCCCAAACTAATACAGAAAGCTACCACATTGGGATGCAAGAGGATCTTCATTGCCCCTTACTGGCCTCGACAGATTTGGTTCCTGTTCCTGCATCATCACCTTCTGGAGCAGCCCTGGATCCTGGACCCACTTCTAGACCTCCTGATCCATCAGTCGAGTGGGCTGCATTAATCTCTTCAATCTCTCCAGCTTACTGCTTGGTTGCTCCACTTCCGACCTTAGCCAGGCTTCCGAACATCTCCCACTCGGTGTGTGAAATCATCTTATCCTCGCATAAGTCTACCACTAGAAAAACTTATGCTAGTAAGTGGAAACGTTTTCCTTATGGGCAAAGACCAGGAATATAGATCCCTTTTCAGCCCCTGTGCAGCATATTTTAGAATTTCTAGCGGAACTTTTTCGAGCTGGATCCTCTTCTGCCACGATTAGAGTCCAGCTAGCTGCAATTTCAAACTTTCATATGGGCCTATCTGATACAAGCATCATGTCCCATAAGCTTTGTAAAGCCTTTCTTAAAGGGACCACTCTAGTCAGGCCCGCAGTAAGAGATGCCCCGCCTCCGTGGGATCTGAATTTGATTTTAACTTCCCTGATACTGCCCCCCTTTGAACTTGCAGCTTCTTGTTCTTTGAAGTTTCTTTCTTGGAAAACCCTTCTTCTAGTTGCAATTACGTCGGCTAGAATAGTTTCTGAACTTCAGGCTCTTTGTGTTCATCCTCCTTACCTAGTTTTTCACAGTGATAGAGTTTCTCTTCAGACTAACCCTTCCTTTCTTCTAAAGGTTGCTTCTGATAATTTGAATCAGTCCATTGACCTACCTGTGTTTTTTCCAAATTATTCCAACAAAGCAGAATACAAATTACATCAGTTGGACGTTCATAGACAATTACACTTTTACTTGCATAGAACCAAGCAAATCAGAAAATCAGACCAGTTGTTCCTGTCCTATGCTGAGGGTAAACAAGGTATACCGGTGTCGAAAGTAACCTTATCTAGGTGGTTGACATCTATTATTACATTTATATATCAGTTAAGGAATAAAGAGCTTTCTGCTAAACCAAAAGGTCACTCCACTAGAGCTCTAGCTACTTCAGTGGCTTTTCAGGCAAGATTGCCAATGGAAACTATTTGTGCAGCAGCTACATGGGCCAATCCTCATACCTTCATTTCACATTATAAGCTGGATGTGGCCTCCAGGAGCAGAGTTGATTTTGGTTCCACTGTTCTAAAGAGTCTGTTCCGATGAGCCACCCAGGATTGAGGTGCTAGGGATGCTGTTCCAACCAGCAAGAATGAAGGCGAGATAGACAACTTAACATTAAGAAGTTATGTATCTACCATTATGTTCCATGTTAGTTGTCTTCTTCTCAACTTCTTTCTTGCGTCTCACCCTCCATCCCCCTATCCTAGTAGACCAAGAAGAGTTCCTTATGTTTTTTTATCACTGGTTGAGTCTTCTCTGGCTATTACTTCTCACTATCAGTCTCTCCAGTAGGTTCATGCATCCTACTACAGGTTTACTGTATTATTATTGTTATAATTGTTGTTATTATGTCTGTAGTTAGCTTTATCAAATGAGATCTGGGTATCTAGTGCCAGGCATCATGGGATATAGGGGGGCCTCGAGCCAGTAAGCAGCTCTCAAGCTTTTGAAGATGGCCGAGTTGGAGCCGAGGATCGGCTCTGAACCCAACCAGCAAGAAAGAAGGCGAGAAGAAGACAACTAACATGGAACGTTATGGTAGGTACATAACTTCTTATTCATAACTTCTCCTCTGTTTTTTTAAAAATATGCCTGACCTGTATATTAAATTAAAGGGACTAGAAAATTTTCACTGATTGTATCTTACTATCCATATCCATAAATAAGAGCTTCCAAGTTTTCAGTTTTTATATTATCTGTTTAGTCTCTTCCCACATATCCTTAGCTGCCATAACAGAAGCCTTTTTAATCCACCCTCCTAAGTACTTCATCCACAGCCGGCCTTGGGAATAAGTTAACTAGGTAGATGCCTAGGGCGCTGGTCTAGCAGGGGCACTTTTCCAGGATTTATTTATTTTTTTGTAGTAAACAAATGGTTTCTTTAAAATATAAAAAAAACTGAAGAGTAAGACACACTATGAGAAAAAGGAAGAAAAAAGTAGTTTGGATCGTGTAGGAAGGCCAGGATGGGGGCACTGGGGTGGTGGTGGGGGTGCTGTGGAGCCTTTTTGCATAGGGCACCAGTTGACTAGAGGCCAGCCCTGACTTCATCTTATCTTGTCAACATAACTGTTGGTATTGGTGAAACAATTCCCATGTGGGTACATAATTTACATTCTTATCTTCATTAATTTTACATGCCAAAAATACTTAAAACTGTATCAAAATGTTACACAACACAGATATGTCCTTTTTGTGGATTTATTAGGTACAAAATAATATCATCTGCAAATAAACCCAACTTTCTTGATTACCACACCAATTATATCCTTGAATTTCTTAGTCTGTTATTTTCTGTATGAATGACTCTAAATATAAAGCAAATAGCAAAGGGGAAAGAGGGCACTCCTCTCTTGTTCCTCTGTTCAGATACAACTTAGAAAGAAACCCTCTCACTTTAATTCTTGCCTCCTATCCCTCATGTATCCTCCAAATTAACCTTATTATTGTATCAAGGAGTGCAAATGTTTCCATTGTCCCTGCCACGAAAGGAGATACTGCCAGCCCAGCTATCTGGAATGTTGCAAATAATTATGTCATTTGTGAATATCAACATGATTTATATGCTTGTGTTACAAATGTTTTAGAACTGTATGTTATGTGTATATCAAACTGCTGGTAGAGAAATGCATGTTGAAAAGGGTTGTAAAGTACTGAGCTTTAAAAATGTACCCACAGTGTACCCTACTGGAACAGAACAGAAATGTACATACACTATTGTAACTGTTTAGATGCACATATTTTAAAGGGGGAAACTGGAATACAGAAGGTTAACTTACAAAACTTCAGACAAATAGTTGAAATTAAATTACTTTATAGCCATGCCATAAAAAAGAATGTTACTTGCAGTAACAGACACAATGTCTAGAACTAGAGGCCCACTGTATTGTCTTCTAGGATCTGCCTTAGATCTAAAAAAAGCCAGTGTTTATGTCTTTTCACAGGTAGATGCTAAATGCTACTTGCTGCATCAATTGCTGTTTTTTACCTGGGATAGAGTCAGATGGCAAGAAGTGATGTAATCCCGCAAGCTTTCCCAGCAGTAATATTTGAGATATTAATTTAAGAACTCTCTGAGAGAGCCTGCGTATTCTGTATTTGTCTTTGACCTGACAGCATCAAGATCCACTTACCACATCTGTCTTGCTTGCTCTGTAAGTAAGTTAACTAGGATGTAGTAATTCTCTAGATATAGTCAGGAATATAGCAAGGCTTAATTTATATGTTTTTCCTTATTTATTTGAGACTGTCCTACAATGTTGTTTTAAATATTTACTGTGATTTTGAACTCTGATGTTACTGTGATTATATACTGAGTTTTTTCATGTTTTTTTATTATTTATTATTAAATATATTTAAACCTTTCATTATGGCTGATACTTGTGAGACATATTTAAGTTCTGAGAGTACTTGCATATTTATTTGGTGACACTGTGGGCCACTCATAATAGCTTTGCTCTTGGTCAAACCGCTATTTGCTTTGATAGTAACATTACACAGTAAGAGTGGTCATCCGTTGTTAGGGGCCTTAAAATAGCTGATAAGGACATGGCTGGTAGCAGTGATAACTACCTTATAGTCCCGGCAAAAGGGGGCATAGTTAGTTAACCTGTGCCAGCCTTTCCGAGGTGTGTGTGTGTGTGCATAAATCAAACCTCAAAGTATATGTATGTCTGTCAGCTACTTGGGCAGGGGCATGAAGCACTGGGTGGACAGAGAAGGTTCTGAAGCTCATGGTTTGGCCACTCAGCAGAGATCTCAACCCTATAGCTGTGCCAGCGAGGAGTACTATTGGGGATCTGGAGAAAGAGGGAGAAACCAGCCCTGGACCAACTGTGGTTTCTGTGTGCTCTTAAGGAAATTTGCACTTGCTGCAGAGAGCTGCATCTGCACTTTACAGTGTGTGTACCTGTCATCCTCCCAATGTACATCCCCCACTGTTGCCAGTGGTGAGGATTGAGGCTCCTTGATTACTGGAGCAGTGGTGGGCATCACAGTCCTACTCATAAAATCCCAGCTTAATCTTTTGAATGCTTTCTCTGCATCAAGATCCACCATTAATTTCCATATTTTCTTACATTTTGCTTACCTCTAGATCATCATTGTTCTGTTAATGTTGTCAAATATTAGCCCCCACCTGCACAAATCCACATTGATCCATATGTATCAATTTTGACAACTCCTTTGCTATTCTTTTAGCTAATATGGACATGAACACTTTATAATCGTGGTTTAAATTTGAAATGGATCTATATGAAGCTGAGTTTGATAGGTCTTTAGGTATTACAACCACCACAGGTTTCTTCCAAGATTTTGGTTCTTCCCCTCCTTTTAAATTACTGTTAAGCAAAACCTTCCAGATCTTTATCGCTTTCTCCCCACCTAACTTCCAAACTTCCATAGCAGTACCATCTGTTCGTGGAGACTTTCTAGCAGATTGATCATACGTCAATGTTTTTATCTCATCTCTTCCTATCTTAACTGCTAATTGTTGAGCCTGATCTACATCTAACCTTGGCATACTTAATTTTTCCGTTAATATTTCTTGATTTCCACATTTCCCTGTTTTATACAAATTTACATAACATTTCCAAAATATCTTTAATACCTGTACAGGATCACTGGTTATTTTTCTTATTATAGGTTCAATAAGTTTGACTATAACCCTTTCCACTTTCTGTTCCATAAATCGTCGGGCTAAAAGTTTTTGTGCTTTGGAGTTATTATAAAAAATATATATTTGCTTAACAGCAGTCTTTTTAAACTCATGCATATTATCCAGATACTTCCTTATTTTCTCTTTAACATTCTGCAGTTGTGCCTGTTCTTGTTGTAATATGATTCCCGTTATTCAGTAGTACTTTAACATTTTTCAGCCCCTCTAAATAATTTGTATTGCTTCTTGACCACATCTTTCTGTTTTATTTCTACCCTATTTTTTTAAACTCCATTTTCATTTTATTCACTCACAATTATTTCTGAAGAAATTTCTATCATCCCTATTTAATCTTAAAAAATTTCCGCTGTCCATTCCTTAAATCCATCTTTTTGTAATGGGTAAGTAAGAAAGCACCAATGTCTGTTTTGTACTTCATTACCATGCATTTTTTTATCTTTGTTTTTATTGGTACATGATCTGAAATAGTTACTGGATGTGTGTCAAACCTTTCAGTTAAATGCACATGTTCCAGTGAAGTATAATTTTATGTCGTCTAGCCCAGTTATTATATCTTGGGAAATAATATGTAAATTCTGAGTTCCTCCTACTACTGAATTTACATCTTCCATACTAAATAGTTTTATAAATTTCTTCAGAACTGTATGCTGTTTTATTTTTCCATCTAGGTTTCTCCAAATAACTCCTCACCATGGTAAATCAAGTTCTAGTCCTAACCTGTAAAGTTGTATTTCCTGCTTATATACAATTATTTCTCCCAAAATTTTCTTAAGCTCCATACAACCAGGTTTTGGTGGAGAATAAATATGTTGTCGGCATAATCCTCCTCCCTTGCCAATAGCCCTTTACTACCACAAATTTATCATTATTATCTTTTCCCTCTTTTATCACTATTGGAGTTTATCTTACATTTTTTTCCTGCAGCATTGATATTTGCACTGTGCATTTCTTACTATAATTCAGTGCTCTTCCTTTTTATCTATATCTGTAAAGCTATTTATATTCTATGATAGTACGGATAGTGAAGCCAGTATAAGAACTTATTGTTTCAACCTATTATACATGTTTTTTTAATGTGTTTTTCTAACTTTTGTATTACATGCACACAATAATATTTGGCAGGCTGATGCTTTATACAGTTGTTTCTTGACATCTCCATTTGCACCTATGTCATACTTTTCAAGACTTTTTGTTTTAATGAAAACCGTCAAGCAAAAAGCTAAATACATTTTCAGAACACCTATGTAAACTAGTAACTTAGAGCAAATACAAAACTATGTACATCTTCAAATAATGAAGTTTAACCATCCAGATTGCCAGAATCAACAGCTGCACCCACAGGCATTACACACATAATGTTTAGCTGTAATAAAAAGTGCACTGGCTATCTTTATATAAAGCTGAATTATACCCTCTTCTGTTAAATGCATTAATGTATTAAGGCTGCTATGGAAGTTGCAATTTCTTTTTCACTTCTAATAATTTTGAACTGTATTTTTACTGAACTGCTTGCTCTTGTACCTTTAAATTTTATATTTCTGTCAGCAGATAATGCTCAGAACTCTCAAGATTAATTGCTTGCACCTGCAGACAGCTTGTCTCATTGGAAACATAGCATTGAGAGAAGAAAAAAGCAGCTAATATCTTTGCAGATGCATGGAGGAATCTTTGTTAATTTCTGTCAGCACAGAACAGACTATGTGAAAGAATATTTGTAAATTTCACACAGCGCAAAACAGTACTTTCTTGACACATACTGAAAATTTTATAATGGAGAAAAACAATCTAATATTATTGAATATGCAAGAAACTTAGCACTTCTCATGGCTTTCATCATTTTGTTTAAGTTTTCAAGCCTATGTGTTTGTAGATTAAGACAATGGCATTAATCCAGACATTAACCTTTGCAAAAATAAGAGAAAACATCTCAGCTCTACATATAATATAGTTAGTGCACTTTTACACCCCAAACCCATTCTAGCAACATAAGATCACAGCTTATTAGCTTAAACTTGATCTTGTCAAGCCTTTTTTCTCTTATTATATTGTAAAGCCTGTATTTTGTAGATCTAAAAATTACTAATTTACTTTAATATCTTTAGCACATAAAACATTCGATGAAAAGACTCCCCACCCCCTCATTTAACATACCCCTGACTACATACTACACAAAACTACTTTAGTGTATATTTTGCAGTTTATATGTTGAAATATTTTATACAAATAATATTAAAAATAACAATGGTTTTACTTAGTTACTTATTTTCCTTTTAATGTCCTTCTAAACATAAATGACATGAAGTGGGTTATATGCTTTACAGTCCACCCACAAGTTTACAAATTCAGCAAAAGTCAAATCTTTCTCAGCCACTTTTTTCTTGCAAAGCCACATTTCACGAATGTGATTAATACTTTACAAGTTCACATTTATTCACTAATTTCAGTGTTGCTGGTGTTCTCCCTGCTCATTTCCCAACACTAGACTGTAGTTCAAGTCCAAGTTATTCCTGATTCTTCTAGTCAACCCCTGTGCTTTTTTGTGTCTTTCATGCATTTTCCTTTGTAACATTGGAAAAGGTTTCACTGGCAAAGTCTCTCTATAAGATTTATTTTCAAAAGAATGAGAAGAAGAGACCCTTTCTGTTTGATGGTGCACTTTTTATTGGAAAAAAAAGTCTGTATTTCCTACTTAGCCTGTTCTCCTTCAAAAAATATCTTTGATGCAGAAAAAATATTATGACAACAGCTGGATACAGCAGTTTGAATCTCATACCTGCATCTCAACATTATCTGATAACTTGGTTACATTTGCTTCTCTTCTGCCTGGTATACAGTGAATATTCATTTAATTTGTCAACCTTTATAGACCTAACCTGTTTTTCTATTGTGGATGATGTACATTTGTGTTTTAATTATAGATTGACTTATTGTATGATTCTTGATTATGGTTGCCCTGAGCTAGATTTGACAAAGTCTTATTGGTCAATTCTTTCTAAACCTAGGGAAGAATTATTGAGACTTTCCTGTATTTCTGTTAACTGCTGTGAGTTTGGCAAATGAGTCAGTGTGTTTCATGTACCACTCCCATTATTTTCTCACTCAGTTAAGACTTCTCGCTTCTGAATTAGTTTTGTTATACATTATAGCAATGCTTTTCTACACAAGAAACTGGGCAGTACTCCTTTCATCTCTTATTTTAGAGCATGAAGTCTTGGTAATCTTTCTAACTAGCTATTTTGTGTATTTAACTCATCATTAGCATTAGGAGATATTAAAACAAATAAGTTCTACATTATAAAGAGTGGATATATGTTTTAAAAAATGGTACTTTAAGACTATTTGATATGAATATGAATCTTAATTTGAGGTGGTTTTGTTTTCCTTCCTATTGGATGTTTTTAATATATCATACACAGGTTTGTTACTTTTTTAAGTAGAGAATTCTTAAATTATGTTGGTGTAATCCTAATTCATAATTTTGGAGACTTTCTAGCTATTATATTTTACAATGTGGAGTTACAGTATCAGCATGCTAATCTCCTCTTTCAAGACACAACTCTGAATTGTCAAGGTACACCTTTCTTCATCTAACTTTGACACAACCAAAAGGCACACTAGTATAATAGGAATTTTAAGCCTTTATTATGCATGTATTTCCTGAGAAATTGGTTTACATAAGTATGCAAACATTTACCGCTCAGACAACGATGTGTATGCATAAAAGCTTATGCTATATATGTGGAATGAATTCTTCATAAAGATTTTACAAGAAGCTATATTTTCAGTTACTTTTGCAGAGCTCATACAGTTTTATCAAATTTCTATGTGGAGTTGCTAATAAACTTTTATAGGTTCCTATGTGTGTACTAGGCTAATGACCCTGGAGCCTTTACAAGCCCAGCCTATAGAAGTGTCCTTGCATTGTGCCACCCGACATTACTTCCCAGTGCCTCTATCAAGTGAAGCCACTGAAGTGATGCCCAGAGTGAACTTTCTATTCCCATCCACACATCAAGATTTCTCTTGGAGGGCCAGTGAGGTGCTCTGATTGACATGTATGGGAAGTCTATTCCAAAGCATGGGCAGTCTCTGGGTTATGAACTTGTCCCTCCAGCATGTTCTGTTGATTGTGGTAATGAGGTTGAGGTCTCTGGAGTGTGTGGTGCAGAGGGATTAAGATTTCTTTAAATGTAGCGTTTCTAACAGAGCTGGGTCAAACATGGCTTTGTAAGTCAAGTAAAGATTGCCTCTTAGTAGGCGATATGAGACAGAGAATAGCTGGAGTTTTTTTAGTCTATCTAGGATGTGTTTGAGGCCTAGGATCCTCTTCATGAAGTACTTTTGTGGCCTTTCCAGCTGTTGCATGTGTCTGGTGAGGTACATGCCAAATGGGGCATTATACTCGATGATTGGCCTAATGAGGGATGAGTAGAGAGAGATGATGACCTCTTTCTTCCTGGATGCAAGACCCTTGGTAATGAGATGTGCAACACAGAAGGACTTTCTGACCACAGTGGCAATTTGGTGATTGAAGGAGAGGCTGCTGTCAACCTGTGTCCCCAGATCTCTCATAACGTATTCAGTGTTCAATGGGCTCCCATCGATGTGATAATTAGCGGGAACTGAGTTTTTCCCAAATGGGATGATGAAGCATTTTTTGGCATTAAGCTTAGGGCCATGGTTTCAACACCAGTCATTGGTCTCAGTGTGGCCTTGCTGTAAGATGTCTACCTCACTTGGGAAGTTAATAATACCTCCCAGCTTGCAGTGGTCTGCGAACTTGGGCAACCAGAGTCCCTCTGTGTTGGCCTGGACTTCTAAGAAGTAGATGCCAAACAGGAGAGGATCCAGGACCGATCCCTGTGGGACTCCACTTGTGACTGATCATCAGTCTGACTTGGAGTCCACTACTTTCACACTATGGGTTCTATATGTGAGCCAATTGGCAACCAACCTGGTGAGATAGGGGTTGATGCCTAGTTTAGTGAGTTTATCAATATTAGTTTTCAATTTATAAAACTTGACATGATCTGTATTGTATATTATTTAAGGATGCTGTTCACTGAAGTAAATCCAGCTCTTAAATTCTCAGGAGAAGTTTGTAAGATTTAGTTTTCAATCAATATGATGTGTTATGAAAAACAGAAAATGCTGGCAAAGAAGACATTGGATTGACTATGAGAGACAAAATTAGAAAAAATCAGAACTCGGGTTACGTATTTCATTTTTAAAAAAAGACTTTTAAGAGGAATATGTATCCTTGTTTGTATAAACTTTCAAATATGGTGATTATTTTTTTTTATTTCCACGTTAAATGTATCACATAGTTTTACTGAGTACCTTATTTATTTTTTTCATTGTCTACGTAAAGCAATTATCCTCTACAATTATCACTAAATGTTAAGGATAACAGGGGATTGTATGTTAACTGGCCATACTTTTCCAACAGTTGTATATACTAGTAATTACCTGATTCAGGATATGAGATACCACTTGTATTGTGCAGATATTTTGGTTATTCTCTAGTTACCAGGAATAACTTCCTTTTGTTAGGGAATTTACTCACACTATGAGTTACTGTTAGTGACCTCTCCTAAAGTGTTTACTTTTTTTTTTTCCAGAAATGTAACAATTTATTCAGCAAGGGTCACTTTAACAGTATAGCTTCCCTCCCTCTTCCTTTGTACACATTGAGACTTTAGTTACTCAGTATATGCTGATAATTGTACAGATTTTATTAGTTATGCTGATGAAAACATATCTATTTTACTTTGAAAGGATCTTCAACAAAAATCATAACTTATGGGTTTTACCCACCTCATCCATCTACATTCCTTGCTAGAAATTTCACACGTTGTACCTTAATCCCTGTGATCACCATTGCTTCTCATGTGATGCATTCTTCCAAATGTTAATGAGCACATGAGCATCCCTTATAAAGTCAACACTGTGTCTTCAATTCTTAACATTTCAAGTGTTTTACATTCTGGTTTGCCACTGGCTTAAATTTGTCTGCATAGGGCTTCACATTCACTAAAAGTTTGCTTTTCCTCAGAGGTTTTCAAAACATAATTGAAGTATTTTTGTAAGCTTTTTTCATTTGCTTGAGCTCTCAGCCTCAATCCACATTTGGTTAAGCATGCTAGTTTCAACTGGAATTTGGTTGGAGTTTAATTGCAAATGTTCTTGCAGATCAAGATTTATATACTTTTTTTATTATTGAATTGTTAGTGGCCAAGGTTAATGCAACTTGGAGAGTAAGTGAGACAAGTGTTACAGTTCCCATCAGGGATCACCCCTTCTCTATGCAGTGTAGCTTCAGAGTGGGAATGATAAAGTTTGGTGGTTTGTGATGTGGGTGGCATCCCTGTCCCCACATGGAGAGTGCAAGGGGGTTGTCCTCTAACAACAATGCCTTTTTTCACATCTGCTTGTAAAATCAGCAGCTTGAGGAAATCCATTCCAAGAATGTGTATAGTAAAACGGTAATGTACAGATGCATGCAACAGAGAAAGTGCAATCAGAACCTATAGATCTGACATTGTCTTTTCCATCCATTCCTCAATGCATGGGTCTCAGATCCAACCTCAGCCACTTCTAAGCTGGAGCCAGTGCTCAGGCTCCACCCCTTACCCATAACCTATGTAGGGAGTGAGCTACCTCCAATCTTGTTTGCAGCCATAAGCATTTGACTACTCTTGGTGCAAAGTAACTTTTTATCTGAAATTTCATCAGAAACATAAATACTTTTTGGGGGGCTGATTTCTTTGTTAGTTTTGTATTCCTTCCACATCTAATAGTAATTTCTGCTTATTGTTCCCATATGTTTTAATCATTCTTCCTTCTGTCTCACTCCTGTCTTGGGTTTAGTTTAAAAACAAAACAAAAACAAAAATATATCTTTCATTCTTTAGGGTAACGTTTAGTTTATTAAGGGAATCTTCTGTTATCAGTGCCATTAACCTTTTCCCTTGTCCAATAGGATGGCAGACAACCCCTCTGGAATCAAAAAGTACATAGCTCTCACAAGCTACCATACTCAGATGCATATGACAAGTGTATATACTGCTTAAGGCCTGCATACCTGTTCCATCTGAGAAGCTTTCGGTTAATGGTCCATAAATGAGAGGCAAAACAACCTTATTCTCAGTGGCCTTTTCAGTCTTCAATAGGAGAAGAACCCCCTTCTGGATCAGGAAAGTCTGCTCCTGCTGCTGCTTCTTCAAAAAATGGGTCTGATAGAGCCAAACAGAAGCAAAAGGATTCAGGCAACAAAAAAGAAAAGTCAAAATCAGCTAAGAAAAGATTTCCAGATCTGACACTTCATCGGCTCCAACACCTAAGATTTCTAGACCTTTAGAGCCAACAGTCTTTTCAGACCCAGTAGTCATTGGGATCTCATATGCCTCCTAGATTTTCTTCAAAGGCTTTAGGTTCCAGTTTTAGAGGACATACCTAATTACCACTCCAGACCACCTTCCTCTACTTCTCTTAAGACAGCTGTCTTCTCAGAGCCTCACTGAAGCTGATGTGGACAAGCTGAGGATGAGGAGAACCATTTAGACCCAAATACAACTGGGGGCTCTTCCAGCTCCAACTATTGTTGGATCATGAGGATTCCCCCTCACTTTTTAATGGCTCCTTTTCCAGTTTGACATTTGTGCACTCCACACTTCTTCCAGTGAGTTTTCTGATGAAGTTGGCTCTGATTGAACAATTGGAGTTGACTGTAACAGGGCAGGATCAGATCCAAGGTCTTTGGATCCTTTCCTTCCTTAAAGAGCACTGGTGCTTAATAGATCGGCCCCAGCACCAGCCTTGGATCACAACAGAATGGCATATAGGGTTGAGCTGCCTTCAGGCATTTAGGGCTTTCAAGAGAGTACTCTGCCAACCTAGAGAAAGGTCTGCCCTTTTAGAATTGGATACAACCCTCTCCATATGATTTCCCAGGGTCCACAGCTGACTTTCCATGTCCTATTGGGTCATCCAGTTTCTGAGTGCCTTGTTGTCCAAGGACAGACTATGTCAGTTTCTGAGTCCTCTTCTGAGCAACCCAAAGAAGAGGTACACATGAAGCACAAGTGTAAAAAATGGCACTTGGATGCCCCTGAGGGATCCCCTACCACCAGCCCTGACTTGGATGAGAGAGAAGGTTTTCCTGCATCCCCCCTTGAGAACATCTCATTTGGAGAAATTCTCAAAATTCTCAGTCAGAAAGAGAGTCCTCCTAAATGCCTTCTCTGGAGGAGTCAGTTTTTCCTGAGTCTTTCCATTCTGGCCCATCTACTTCTTGAGTAGTTCCCCCAACCAATGAGATGGTAGATCTGCTCTCCTTCCAAGAGTGAAAGGAGCCAAACACAGCTGAACCTATTCCAAAGAAACCTGACAAATTTTGGTTGTTCCATGAGATCATTCCCATTGGATCAACAGTCCCCCAGTAGATTCCATGATAATGGTGGCAACTACTAAGAAGGAACTTGCAGAAGAAAATTCCTCTGTCCATCTACCGAATAGGGAATTGCATGTGTTGGACAGATTTAGAAAGCATGTGTATGCCTCATCTACTTTTTCTGTGAGAGGGCTGAATTATTTGGCTCACATTACTAATTTCCAGGGAGATTTGACAAAGGAAATAATGAAATCTCTCCCAGGGACCTTGTCAGCAGATCAAAGAAAATCCATTGATTCACAGTTGGCTCCCCTACACTCATTATCCAGTCCTTCTGTGGGCCTTACCTCTAATGCCACACAGAGTGCATGTAGAGCAGCCAGCACAGGTATTTCAAAAAAATGACATGCTGGATGTGGCTATGCGACTTTGCACAACATTTCAAGATGTCCTTCATCAGTGCTTCATAAGATTAGAGACCAGTTGGCATAATGGTTAAGGTCTTCACCTCCCATGCACAAGGTACAAGATTCGATCCTGACCTTTGGCCAATGCCTGTTTGGAGTTTGCATGTTCTCCCTGTGTCTCTGAGGGGTTGCTTCCACCTCTGAAAAACATGCTGAGTGTATCCATCTCAGATTCACCAATGAATGAAGCTGTGGGGTGTGGCACAGAATTTACATGTTGCCCTATGGGGGAAGAGTTGTATAGACCAGCCGCTTGGGCATTTACTGTGGTGCGTAGTATCCTCAAGGTAGGAGAACACAGATCACAGACTGTGAGCTGTGGTAGGACTAGCCACTTGACAGTGTAAAATATGGCTGTAGGTGATTTGGTCATGTTGGTTAATGTCACAAAAATGGGCATAGGTATTTGCCAGTGCTAAGCAGATTCAGGATCTGTCCCACTCTGACCTGTGCCAGGGAACCGTACTAACAGTGAGAGGGGATGTTTTGTGCCGCTATTGGCCAGTGTGTGCCTGCCATAAAACCTAGCTCCGGGTGAATAATCTATTGGCTGGCTGTTCTCCAGTTTCCCAGCTTGGATTACCTGGGATAGCTCTGGTGAGTGAAAGCTGGACGTAAAACCAGTCAACCTGCCAAACATGAACAAAGAATTGCTGCACTCACTGTAGGGTCACTGACAGGATGGAGCATTGAAATCAATGACATGATGATGCAGAATAGGCTGGATATCCTATGTATCCAAGAGACAAGATGGAAGAACAATGCAGCAAAACCACTTGGCTTGGTGTCCAGAGTCTACTACTCAGGAGGAGAACAGGTTAGAAGTGATGTGGGGATTGTGGTGAGAAATAGGCTACAGGAGGCAGTGAGGGATCTTATCAGAATTAGTGACAAACTCATGACAATCAGACTCCAGTCTAATGGTACGACCGCATTATAATTTCAGCCTATGCCCCACAGCAAGGTTGTGATAGTGAAGAGAAGAGTACATTCAGACAACAGTTGCAGGACCTACTAAATAAAGTAGAACAAAAGGGGTTGGGAGGGTGGCCTAATGCTTAAGGTGTTTGCCTTATAAACACAAAGTACAGGGTTCGAGTCTCACAAGGGATAATTGGCTAGGCTTAAAATGGCTCACAAGGGCAGTTAGCCTAGTACTAATCTATGAACCTATGAACAGGAATTGGTGTTGATATTGGAACAGCGAGAAAAGGATATCACATAAATTTAGGTCCACATGGATGGGGCAATGGGAATAAAGAAGGAGAGGCCATTTTAAACTTCTACCTGGCAAATAGCTTGATAGTAGCTAGCACATGGCTCAGAAAGAGAGACATTTACACAATCACATGCAAGAGTAACCAATATGCAACTCAGGTAGACTTCCTCCTAGTAAGGAAAGGGCACTGCGGTAGAATCATTGATTGCAAAGTCATCCCAAGTGAAACAGCTGGCCCACAGCAAAAAACACTAGTTGCCACAATCAGCTGCAACCAGAGGTCAGAGAAGGCTCCAAGGTAAACCGAGACCAGGCTGAAGAGATGGAAATTGATTAGAGAGAAAGTGCAATAGTTTGAGAAATTACTCAGGGCCCTAGCACCCCAAGCTGAAGAGGAAATAGGTGGAGCTGAAGAAGATTGGCAGCAGAAATAAACTATATCAGGTTGCAAGGCAAAAACAGAAAGATAAATAAGATAGTCAGACACCCTTTATAAGAGATGACAGCAAGAACGTGCTCACCAGTCCACTGGACACCAAAGGCAGATGGAAGGAGTATTTCTAGCTTCTGAATGAAGAGAAACCCACAGAAGCTGTACTGCCCCAGACACAGCCTACAATGAGAGAATAAGGATGAGTCCACCATAGAAGAAATAGGAACAGCACTAAGGAAAATGAAGTCAGGGAAAGCAGCAGGCTCAGATGAGGTCACAGCAGATATGATAAAGATGCTGGGTGAGATAGGAGTAAAATGGTTCCTGAGGGTACTTATAGCAGTGTGGAAAGAAAGGAGTATCCCAGATGATTGGACAATAAGCATACTCATACCAGTGTACAAGAAAAAAGAGGACATCCATAACTGTGGGCATGAACATTCTGGAAAGGGTTATTAATAACTTCATATGCAGAGTAGTAGACATTAAGATGGGAGATGAGCATTTTGGATTCAGATCAGAATACAGTACATTTGACCCAATGTTTGCAGTGTGACAGATAGTTGAAAAGAAGCTAGAGACAAGGAAAGAGCCCAACTGGGAATTCCTAGACTTGGAGAAAACATATGACAAGGTCTCACAAAAGCTGATTTAGGCAGTCCTGAGGTGGTCTGAAGTCGCCGAAACATTGGTAGAATTAGTGCGGCCTATGTACAAGGACCCAGTAACTCAAGTACAAAAAGTGTTCGATCATACAGTGGGGTTCCCAGTGGGAGTGGTTGTGCATCAGGGTTCATCTCTGAGCCCACTGCTATATCATACTGGTGATGGATTACATTAGCAAACAGGGGACAGATCAACAAAGTTGCTGTATGCAGATGATGTGGAATTACAGGTAGACTGAAAAGAACTTCAGCAAAGGATAAGGGAATGGAATGCAAAACTCAAGGCAGATGGGATGAAACTGAGTACGCTTGAGACAGTGGTCATGGCAGCAAATTGGGGAAATCAGAAGAAGCTGGGAATTGAGACAGAAGGGAAGACAGTGGGACAGGTTAACAGCTTCAAGTATCTGGGACGAATAGTTGAGGAAAAGGAAGTCTGAATGAAGAGGTTAAACCTAGAATCAGAGGGGCTGCAGCCAACTGGCATAGAGTGTCAGGTGTACTGTATGGCAGAAGAATGCCAAAGAAGCAGAAAAGTAAAGTGTACAAAACAATGGTGCGACCAGCACTACTGTATGGCACAAAAACCTGCGCAGTAAATGTAGAGCAGATGAGGAAGCTACAGGTGATGAAAGTGAAGTGCCTGAAATGGCTGGTAGGATGCACACTGTAGGAAAGAGAAAAAAATGAGAACATAACAGCAGAAGCCAAAGTATCTCCATTTGCAGAAAAGGTGAAAGAGAACAGATTACTGTGATTCAGGCACATGTAGAAAAACAGAAAATAATCTGATGAAGAAGAATTCAGACAGACAGGAAGAAGGCAAGAGGAAATGAGGGCATCCAGCAAAGAGGTGGATGGATTGTGTGAGAGAAGATCTGTGACAGTTAGGCATGAGTATTGAAGAAGGCAGAAGTGTGGCATTGAATCAAGAGAGATGAGGACAGTTAACACGACATCCTGACATGATGTAGAAAATGGAAAAGGGTGTTGATGATGATGTTAAGGAGACTATCTCAGGAAGTGAGAAAGATGGTAAATCCCTATCTGCTGTAAGGATCAAATTCTCTACCATGCAAAAGGTGTATTCCAGAAACCAGAGGGAAGGAAAGAGTATATCATTTTGTAAATCCAAGGGCTTTGCATCTGATACTTCTGGAGAAGGAGCTCCCTGAGGCAGAGGGGGAAAATCTTATACGAGATATCATTCAAGGGGCAGTGGTGGTCCTCAAAAAGAAATCTTCAGAGATCCTTTTTTGGAAGAGCCTTTCCAGCTCTCCTGAATGGTTGTCCAACTGCTTCACTCTAGAGACAGTTGGGAGGCACCAATATCTGCACCCAGGAACCTGGACGTGTATCAAATGGCTGCAGAGGATCATTAGCAGGGGTTAATTCATCCCCTTCCATACCCTTCATTCATGCCTGAAAAGAATTCCCAATGTTCCACCCTCACAAAGGAAAGATGCCACTTCAGAAATATGGAAGCATCTAAGAAATTGATCATCCAAGAGGTCTCTCTAGACCAGAGATGATCCAGAATTTACTCAAGATTCTTTGTATTGCCAAAGGAAAATGGGGACCTAAGGCCAATTTTGGACCTAAGCCATTTGAACAAGTTTGTGAAGCAAACAAAATTCTGGATAGTCATGGTTCAGTCAATTCTTCCCTTACTGAGGAAGAACAACTGGATGTGCATGATAGATTACATACTACCACATAAAGATGGACAGACATTTCAGGAATTACCTTTGTTTCTGGCTGGAAGCCTGTCATTTTCAGTCCAGACCTCTGCCCTTTGGTTTCACCACAACGGACTCTGTCGGTTCAGTGGTCAGTCAGGAAACAGCCCATGTATTTTCGATTGACACTAATGAACATTTGCAGAGCACATATACAGTTGCTGCTAGAATTTCTGCATGTTCTACTGGCATATCCTTTCCTTCTTCCTTCCCCAAGCCACAGTGACCACGGATGTTTCCCAACTTGGGGGGGGGGGTGGCATTCTGTGAAAGACAGTCCAAGGCACTTCGTCTCAAACAAAGGCCAGTTCTCACATTAATATATTGGAGATGAGAGCAGTTCTCCTAGGACTGCAAACCTTTTTGACTATCTCCCCTTGGGTGTGATTTCTGTTCAGACAACTTGGCAGTTGTTTAGTAAATCAACAAACAGGGAGGAACGAGATCTTATCCATTGTGTGCCGAGAGACCATGAGAGTGTGGCTGTAGGCAATATCTTCTCACTGCTTTCTAATAGAGCATATCTCAGGGAAATCCAGTATCCTTGGTGGACAGGTTGAGCAGGTCTAGTCTACGTCTTAATGAGTGCTCTCTAAACCCAATAGTAATGGAGCAGAGCTTCAGCCGTTAAGACCAGCCTTGTTGTGACATCTTTGCAACAACATATCATGCTATACAAGCTTTATTTGGTTGCTGCAGCGCAGTACACACATTTCAAATGCTTGTAGTAACTTTCTTGTAAACTTTATCATCATTGCTTTTTCGTTAAAAGTTGCGTCACAAAGCATGCCTTTATTCATTGTAGCTGCTTGTGTTTAGTATAGATTCTTCTGTCTGCAGCTAGTGTTGCACTCACATTTTCCACCATTTGCCATTGTTTCAGATGCTACATTTTTTGTGGCAGCACTGTAGGCTATTAAATATCATGTCATATCTGTCCCCAGCAGAACAGCAAAATGTTCATAGAAAAAGACAAATTTATTCCAAAAAAAATCCTTTACCTCCATCCCTGATGAAGTTTCCTAAATTGCTTCAGTCTAAAAGAAAGTCTTTCTACATTGGTACTTCCTTCAATACCATGGAATCTCTGGCTGCTGTTTCTACAGCAGCAAAGAAGTCTACAAGCAGAGTTATTTATTTCGAGTTGTCTTTATTACTGAACACATTCTTTGAACTTTTTTCTTCACACTCAGATGTTGCGTGGCTGTGGTGAAATTAAAGTCTAGATCGAAACATTGTTACTAGTTATAACTGCACATGCTTTCTACTGATTAACAAAAGTAAAACTGTAAAAAGGAAGCAACTGCTGCAGTAAGTTGCATAATGTTTTCTGCTCAGAACACTATTACAGCTTTGTTGGTAAAATTGCGGCACTGTGTGCTAATGAAGAATCATATCGACTTCCACTCGGTAAACTGAGATATATCAAAATATAAACAACAATAAAATAGAACAGCAACATATTTCTACTTTAAAGATGTGCTTTTTAGCAGATACTGTCAAATTTGAATCTGCCACTATAAAAGATCAGTCTGCTTCTTTGACTAAATCTCAGCAGTCTTTAGAAGTGGCAGATTAGCACTTTAAGACCAAATCTCATAGAAGTAAATCTTAAAATAATGAGCACTTGAATCCTGGGACATTTGCTCTTTTTGAAGTAGAATGCACTGTGTATAATATATTTTCATAGTTATTAAACTGGTCGTTGAATCACAGGTGGCTTCTTTTGCCTATTAGGTCAGTTCCACAGAGTATGTTGCCCCAGTGGCGAACTAACTGGGCCTCAACTAGTTGCATTTCTGAAATCAAAAGCCATAAAGACATTTTGTGTTCATCATTCCCACTGCTGCAGTAGCATTTAGGCTATATGGTTTGTTTCTGAAAGCTCTAGCTCCTTCCCACACCTTCATTCTGCTGATTGGGCAGCCTTGTGGAGGGAACATCAGTAGTCAGAGTGAAGAAACTACAGCACTTTCATACCACCTATTGAAGAAACAGCTTAGAGGATTGGCAGAAACATCATCTGGCCTTAAGCTTCAATTCTGGAAGATACTTCCCCATTAATGAACTCTTTCACACAGATTATTGCCCATAAAAATCACTATTTATTATAGTTGGACCTTTTAGCAGTATTGCCCTTTTAAGAAAACAGTGTATTTTTCTAACATCTGCTGTTTCCTGTCAGGGACCACTGTTTTTAGCTGTGGCTAATTATGTTGCTGTTTTAGTTACAGCATGTGCTACTTGTGTAACCTTGATGTGTTTTATATTAATGTTTAATATGGGGAAGTTTTTTGTGGTGGGCAGGAATCTCTATGGATTGTGTTAGTGCTTATGTTCAATGTATATAACTTCCCTTCCATTTTTTTTTCCTGTCTGATAAAAAAAATTATGTGAACAGGTTTCTGACAAGATTTCAGTGTGCTGCTTATGCATTACTGTGTGTAAGGGACTGTGAATGTGTGTGTGAAAGCATAAGTTTGAAAACGTACCATGTTAAGGTGTCTATCTCACCTTAGTTTCTTGCTTGTTGGGATCAGAGCCGATCCTCGGCTCCGACTCGGCCATCTTCTATAGCTCGAGAGCTGTTTACTGGCTCAAGGCTACCCCTTAACCCATGATGCCTAGCGCTAGCTACCCAGATCTCGTTTGCCACTTCAGCTGCGAGGTTCGTTGTTACTGGCTCAGGCTCGTATAACTTTTATTGAACTACTTTTTTCTGTTGGATATGGGTTTTTTCTGATAGTTTATTGTTTAAGATATAGTTGCTAACTAGTTTTGTTGTAGCTTAGTGTATTTGTAGTTTTTCCTTAGAACTCGTTTAAATTAGAGTTCTCTCCCTCCCCCTCCCTCTATCCCTTTTGTAGCTAGCTTTTTAGTTTAAGCCTTTTCTTCTTCTGTTTCTTAGGTAGCCATTTAAGTTAGAGGCTTCCTAGTTAAAAAAAAAATATATATATATATCTTTAACTGTAGTATACTGTGTGTTTTTTTTTTTTTTTTGTGGTTAGTGTTTGGTTTAGTTTTTTGTTGTTTGGCCTCTTGGCCAAAAACAATTTAGTGTAGGTGTAGTATCTTTTAGTTGGATATGTCTAAAGAATCCAAGGTGTCTGGATTCAAGAAGTGTGACTCATGCTGTCAGAAAATGTCTCTGACAGACGGGCACATGTCTTGCGTCTGTTGCTTAGGTGCAGTGTACCTGCAGGACTCTTGTTCTGTATGCCATGCATTCAGCCCAAGAGTTCTGCAGGAGTGCAAAAATAAGCTTATTTTGAGGGGTCTTCTTAAGCCCCAGGATTCACCGGCCAAGGCTCAACCTGTGAAATCTCCTAAACCGAACAAATCGTCGGCTCCCAGCTTGGAGCTGTCATTGGCCCAAGCCTTACCTACTACTTCAGTTCTGGCTGGAACCGAGGAGACTGCCTCCCCGTCGGCTCCATCAGTACCTTCGGAGCCATCGCCGACCCACAAGAGGCCGAGGTCCCCTTCTCTAGAGTCTATACATTCGGCTCCTTGGTCTCCCCTGTTGCAGAGTGACCACAGTCATAGATCCTCCCACTCTTCTCGGTCTTCTAGGCTCTCGGATCATGATGCGGAGAGAGTGGTCAGTAGGTTGTTGAAGTCGCAGGCATTGGCCAAAATGTTGTCCAGCCCTCCTTAACAGGTGTCGGCTCCATCTGCTTCAATCGATGTTCCTTCGACTCCATTGAGCTTGGAGCCGGAGTTTGTTGGGATTCGAATCATGGAACCGTCGGCACCGATAACGATTTCTCCTTCGGTTCCGTCATCAGCTCCGATCCCCTCGATGGTGCCATCCATCAAGGGATCTGGGTGCCGAGACTCCCTTGTTGGCTCCGAGGGGGCGAGTGGCATTGGACTCTTGTCCGACCCTGTTCTCCCTTTCGGAGCGCCAGCAGAGGTCAGCCCGGCTCCTACATCGGCATCGGAGCCATCTCCCTCAGTGCGGAGGAGGATTCCAGTTTCCTCGGAACAGGAACCTTCTCTGCATCATGGCAGAGATGCCTTCGATGTCATGAGGAGTGTACTGGCCTCTGAGTCAGCTCCACTTTCGACCCCACTAGCTCCATCCCCTGTAGTGCCTGCATCAACCTTTGCCCCTCCTCCAGACCCCAAGTGTGGAGAACCGGTACTCCAGAGCACCCCATTGGGTGTTTCCTCTTCTTCTGAGGCCTCCCCTGATCTTTCAGAGGAGCCCCCTCGGAAGAGGAAGTGCAAGAGGAAGCACATTGACTCCCATGAGTCTGTCACTTCGAATACGGATTTGGATGAATTGGAATGGTCCCAGAGATCCCTTTCTGAAGATGTTTCCTTTTCGGACAGCCTAGAAATGCTTAAGCAGAGCAGGAACTGGAATGCCCTAGCCCCTACCGAGGACAAATCTGTATTCCTGGATGCTTTCGGTTCCCGACCTTCCACCTCCTGGGTGTCTCTGCCTTTCGATCCACTAATGTCAGTGGTGACACGAAAGGCTTGGTCAGCCCCAGATACAGTGGAACCAACCCCAAGGAGACCCGGCAAGTTCTGATAAAGTCAAGTTTTAACTGACAAAAGCACTTAATTTTGGTATCACAATAAAGAAGGTTTTTGGGCTCACAACGAATAGTGCTTTTATTGGGTTTAAAAGACCCGGCAAGTTTATCACTGCACCCCATGATAAACAGTTCCTTACTAAGGGTGTTCCCGTAGATGCCATGGTGGTAGCAGCAGCCACTAAAAAGGAGTTAGCGGAAACTTCTTCCTCTGTCCATCCTCCTAACAAGGAGTCTAGGACCATGGATAGATACGGGAAGCAAATGTTTGCTTCAGTGACTTTTTCCATTAGAGCGTCGTTCACCAACACTCCCTTTGACGGTTCCTTTCTTTTTGGACCACAGGTGAAAGACACTCTGACTAGGTGTGAACAGGAAGGCAAGACTCTCTCTGCCATGGGAGTCCATTTTTCCACTCCTTCCAGACCGTATCCCAAGGGTCAGAAGAGTGGTAAAATGTGGTTTCGGAAATCCCATTGAGCCTTGCCTGACACACGTAGTGATTTTTCCTCCAGGGCCAGAGGAGGAAACAACAACAACAGACGCCGCCCTTGGGGCAGAGGGGGTCTGCAGAACCAGGGCAGCAGAGAATCCTTCTCTGACAAGCCCTTCCAGCATCCCTGAAGGATTGCCCAGCTGCCCGCCTCTGGAGGCAGTCGGGGGAAGACTTTCACTGTACCCAAAAGCCTGGCAAAACCTAACGCGAGACAAATGAGTACACTCAGTCATATCCGGAGGCTACATAATTCCCTTCTTTCCAACCCCTTACCGTCAAGCAAATCCCTCCCAGATGTTCCACCCAATCTGAGGGCCCAAGCAGTCATAGAAGTTTCAAGACTGCTAGAAAAAAGAGTCATCCAGGAAGTCCCAGCAGACCAACTCGGATCCTGAATTTACTCAAGGTTCTTTTTGGTACCAAAAAAGACAGGGGACTGGAGACCAATATTGGATCTCAGCAGACTAAACAAGTCTGTTCAAAGAACAAGGTTTCGGATGGTCATGCTACAGTCCATTCTACCCTTTTTGGGTCAGGACAATTGGATGTGCTCAATAGATCTTCAGGATGCATACTATCACATCAAAATGGACAGGCGCTCCAGGAGATTCCTTCACTTCCGGCTGGGAGCCAGTCATTACCAGTTCAGAGCTCTGCCCTTTGGTCTCACCACAGCCCCCATGGTGTTCACCAAATGCATGGCAGTAGTCACGGCTCACCTGAGGTGTCAAGGATTCCAGGTGTTTCCATATCTAGACAACTGGCTCCTTACTGCTACTACCAGGCATCAACTCCTTCAAGCCAGGGACTATACAATCACAATTTGTGCCCAGCTAGGCATTACTATAAATTTCGAAAAATCTGCCTTATTGCCCTGTCAGTCTATTACCTATATAGGAGCAGATTTAGATACAAGACGTATGTCCGCAAGGCTACCGCCAGACAGGGTGGCCACAATTCAGCAGGAAGTTCATATCCTCATGCAATGCAAAAGGGTACAAGTCAGGTTGGTCCCTCAAAATCTGGGTTCTATGGCAGCGGCAATTCTTCTGATACCTCTGGCCCGTTTTCACATGAGAATCCTTCAGTGGCTTCTCTTCACACAGTGGTCCTTTCAACAGCTCCCCATGTCTCACATGATCAGGATTACAGAAACATGCAAAAGGCACCTTTCCTGGTGGATGGTCTCCCCACTAGTGTCTCAGGGCAGATCATTCATCCAGCCTCCTCCGGTTGCCACAGTGACCACGGATGCCTCACTGATAGGGTGGGGGGGGGCATTATCAGGGCAGGACAGTCCAAGGCACTTGGCAGCCTCACAGGTACCATCTGCACATAAATGTCTTGGAGATGAGAGCCGTGCTCCTAGCTTTGCAAGCCCTTCAGGACTCTCTCCCTTCCGGGACCATTGCAATTCAAACGGACAACATGTCAGTAGTGTGGTACATCAACAAGCAGGGCAGAACCAGGTCCTACCCCCTATGTCGAGAAGCACTCAGACTCTGGCAGTGGGTGATTTCCTCCCAACGATTTCTGATTGCGACGCACATCCCTGGGAAGTCCAACGTCATAGCGGACAGGCTCAGCAGAGCTATTCTCATGCCTCACGAGTGGTCTCTGAATCAAGTAGTTGCGGATCTGATCTTCCGCAAATGGGGACAGCATTGCTATGATCTGTTTGCCACCCCCTTCAACAGCAAATGCAGCAACTACTTCTCCGTTTTACCACTTCCTGGTCACCCTCTCAGTGACGCTGTAGTCCACAATTGGCCTCAGGGACTTCTTTATGCTTTCCCGCCGTTCCCTCTTATACCCAAACTCATAGAGAAAGCTATTCCATTGGGTTGCAAAATGATCCTCATTGCCCCCTACTGGCCTCGACAGATATGGCTTCTGTTCCTGCACAGTTACCTCCTTGAGCAGCCCTGGACTCTGGATCCTATTCCAGACCTGCTGATTCATCAGTTAGGAGAGCTGCATCAATCCCTCCAAACACTCCAACTCACAGCTTGGTTGATCCAATTCCAACCCTAGCCAGGCTTCCCAGCATTTCCCCCGCTGTGCGTGAGATTGTCTCCTCTCACAAATCCACTACTAGGATGACATATGCTAGCAAATGGAAACGTTTCTCTTGTTGGGCAGAGGCTAGGAACATAGATCCCTTTTCAGCCCCAGTTCACGAAATCTTGGAGTTCCTAACAGAGCTTTTTCATTCTGGGTCCGCTTCTGCCACAATCAGGGTTCAACTAGTGGCCATCTCTAACTTTCATGTTGGGTTTTCTAATCTAAACATTATGTCTCATAAGCTGTGTAAGGCCTTCCTCAGAGGGACGACTCTCCTTAGGCCCCCAGTGAGAGATCCCCCTCCTCCTTGGGACCTTAATTTGGTACTAACCTCCTTGATTATGCCTCCTTTTGAACCGGCAGCATCCTGCTCCATTAAGTTTCTATATTGGAAAACTCTCTTTCTGGTAGCTATTACCTCAGCCAGACATGTCTCGGAACTTCAGGCACTAAGTGTTCATCCTCTGTACTTAGTTTTTCATAATGACATGGTTGCTCTGAGAACTAATCCCTCCTTCCTTCTGAAAGTCTGCTCAGAAAATAATCTAAACCAATCTATAGACCTTCCTTTGTTTTTTCCTAACCACACCAACAAGGCAGAATACAAATTACACCTTTTGGATGTTCATAGACAATTGCATTTTTACCTGCATAGAACGAAGGATATAAGAAAGTCGGACCAACTTTTTCTTTCCTATGCTAGGGGCAAACAGGGTCTACCAGTTTCCAAAGTGACCCTATCCAGGTGGTTGTCTCACATTATTACCTTCATCTATCAACTAAGAAACAAAGAGTTGTCTACCAAACCAAAAGGTCATTCTACTAGGGCTTTGGCCACCTCTGTAGCCTTCCAGTCTAGGTTGCCCATGGACTCTATCTGTGCCGCTGCCACGTGGGCAAATCCTCATACCTTTATTTCTCATAACAAGTTAGACATGGTCTCCAGGAGTAGAGCTAACTTTGGTTCCACTGTTCTGAAGAGTCTGTTCCAATAAGCCACCCAGGATCGTAGGTGCTAGGGACGCTGTCCCAACAAGCAAGAAACGAAAGCGAGATAGAAAACTTAACATAAAGAAGTTATGTACCTACCATAACGTTCCATGTTAGTTGTCTTCATCTCGTCTTCTTTCTTGCGTCCCCCCCTCCATCCCTCTGTCCTATTGGACCGAGAGGAGTTTAAGTTTCACTGGCTGAGTGTTCTCTGGTTGTTTCCTCTACTGACTTAGAGATTATAACAGGTAGGTTTAACCCTCTGTTTGGAGGAGTTTCATTCCATAGCTATGGCTGGGGTTAGCTATTTCAAACAAGATCTGGGTAGCTAGCGCTAGGCATCATGGGATAAGGGGTAGCCTCAAGCCAGTAAACAGCTCTCGAGGTATAGAAGATGGCCGAGTCGGAGCTGAGGATCGGCTCTGATCCCAACAAGCAAGAAAGAAGGTGAGATGAAGACAACTAACATGGAACGTTATAGTAGGTACATAACTTCTTTTTCTGACCGACTTGCTCCAGTGAAGTTTACTGCATCTGAAGTATCCTTCTTGGTCACAATGTGACTACATTACCCTGCACCTGCTGTCCTGATTTTCATTGCTCCTAGAAAGTAAAAACAACTTACTAAAGAACCTTTGCTGACACCACAGGCTGAGTCAAAGTCTCATCTAATGATAGATGACTGCTTTAGCCAGCAGTCATTCCTCTGACCACTCAGTTACCTCCCCAGCTTCCTCTGGTTTACTCCTTTAAGACACCATAAACTGGAGGTCAGCCACATCCTCCTCAGCAGTTTCAGTGACTGAACCGGGCATGGTTGAACCATGTTTTCTCGGGCAATCAGACACACCAGGGGATGCTTCTCGATGTAGCTACTAGAAGAGACATCTTGATGGGGCTGAAGTACCTTCTCTGAGTTGGTCATCAGGGATACCTGTAAAGAAAAAAACAAAAGGTTAAACATTGTTCATCTCAAGACATGCTGTCTATTAGAAAAGGTGATTTTCTTACCCTAGCCAAGAAATTAAGTCACTTAATCTTGGTAGTTAGAATACAGTACCTGTAAACTGGGTCAACAGAAACATTCTACTAGAAGACATGTCAGAAGATTATGACATAGACATAGACAGGACTTCTCCCGTAGAATCGTAAGCCCAACTTTCAGATTTGGTCCTCACAACCTCCTGTGAAAGAATTTTCCTTTATACAAATCCTCACCTAACCTCTTCATACTTAGGGTGTCTCTGTCACCTGAAATATTGTAAGCTTGTGGTAGCTTTTCTTATTTGTAAAAATTCATAACTATGTAACCTTTTATATTTCGTGTTTTAAGTCTCTGTCATCTGAAATATTGTAAGCCTGCGGTAGCTTTTCTTATTTAAAAAAAAAATCATAACTATGTAAACTTTTATATTTCTTGTTTACCAATGATATTTTCATTCTGTTATTTAATTTGTGGAGCTTTTCTCCTCTAGCCTCCACTGAAAATGGACATGTATCCAGTCAGACTCTTCCGGTCAATAAATGTAAAATAAAATAAATAATTAATACAAATGATAGCCAGGATAACTAAGGTGTTTTTTTTTCCTGTGGAAGCAAATAGATGTTCCTCCTGAATTGAGGAGATGATAGGATGTGTTAGAAATAGATATGTCTCATTCTATGCCTGTTACTGCAATAGTGCCAGCCTTTAAGGTTGCCTATAGCAACCCTGATTCTCAGCCTTCAGTCCCCACAAAACAGATAGGCTTTATAAAGTTTCTCAAACTAACAAGCACTTATTTTCACAGCTTTGGTCCGATCCTGCTGCCATATCCACAATCACCAGCTGGAAACAGGCTTTTGGAGTCTTCACTCCCTACTTTCCCCTGTGGGTAAGGAGTGGAAGATATTGTATTAATTTGTTAAGACAATTCTTTCTTCCACGTTGGTGTATAGAACTCTTAATTATCAGACCCATACGTGGAAGTTTGTGCTTTTTTGTACAGACAGACAAGATAAATAGCTACTGTGCTGCCTCTGAAGGTAGTACCTATTTACAGTAAATGTTATTGTTTGTATCATTTCTCAAGTAATTAAATATGTCTTACTGAGCATGTATGATTATGTAAATACTATATCTGGGGCTACTGCTTCTCCTACAGTTTTGATGAGTTATGTAACCAAAAGATTTCTGATGAGGCAGAGTCTGAAATGTTGAATTCAATTATAGATAATGCGATTTTATTTGGCCTATCTGCTACTCAGGCCCTCAAACAATTTGATGAGAGATGGAAATTAATTCAGGGATTTTACAAGATTTTTCGTCTCTCCCTTTCAAATCTCCCAGAGTCTGTTTCATGTGTAAGAAACAAAACAATCCCTGCTTTTAAAAGCCAAACAGGGAAACAAAAAGAGATGGCAAGAGAGTAAGAACAAGACCCTTTCCTAAAAAGCAACTGTCTACAATTTCAGAATGACTGTACCAGCATTCTTTCTCCTACCCTCTCCCATCCTGACCCTTTCGCACAAAATCTATCCCAGCAACTATCTCTGTATATTCTCCTTTGGCAACAGAATGTTTTTGACTCTTGGGAGCTAAAATGGTTCAGGAGGAATACAGTTCGTACTGGATACAAATACTTCCTTTCAGAAGAATTCCTTCCCATCCTTGAAATGTGAAACCAAACAGAATTTTTCCTCTGGTTCTTCAGCACTTACTCACACCTAGGGGTTATAGAACCAGTGACATTAAATCAAAGGAGCAAAAGTATCAATTCCAAAATGTTTCTGGAACCAAAGAAAGAGCCTTTTTAGAGATCAGTTGTAGATGTTTCATTTATAAATCTGTATGTGAAAGTTCCAAATGTCAAGATTTGACCTTTAGAATCTGTTCTCTCTCATTCCCCAGGGAAGCTTTTTTTAACATTAGATCTAAAAGATGCATAGCATCATATTCCCTCAGTCAAAGGCTTCAGGAATTTTCTCAGGTTTTCTGTATCTGTGTTACATTATCAGTTCTCTATGTGACCCTTTGGGTTCTCTACAGCACCAAGTCATAGCTCATTGCAGACTGAACGGAATTTACATTTTTCCCTATTTAGATGACTTATTAATATTTGCACAGTGTTTTCCCAGATGCCAAGAGTCATTACAATAGGTTTCTTCTTTTCTGATCAATCATTCAAGGTTTCCAGATAAATATTCAGAAATCCTTTTTGACCCCATCATTCAGAATTGTCTGTCTAGGATGACTTATAGACACTCAGCAGCAAAATCTTTTTTGACAGAGGTGGATTTTTATCTGAAGACTTTCCTAAGCTTCTCAAATCAGTCTCAGATTCAACCAGAGAGTATTTCAGGATCCCAGGTTTCAAGGCATCTATGATTCCTCTTGCAGGATTACACATAAGAAATATTTAATTGTTCTAAAAACACATGGATCCAATATTTGCATCCTCTGGAATTTCAGATTCCAATCTTAGTGTAAAAAAGGAATGGCACTGGTGGACACTACAGATGGATTTTCATTCCTGTGGACTGGAATGTTTCTTTATGTTTTTCTACCCTTTCTCGTGATATCCAGGGTAATTCTGAAGACTCGGGAGAACTCTGCAAAAATAATTGTCATGACTCCTTTTTGGCCCAAGTAATATTGGTTCTCCCAGCTTTTGAGATTTGCAAGTGCCACAAGCATCCTCACAAACTGGACCTACTCACACAAGACAGGGGGAGTTTGATACACCCGGTCTCAGACATCTTCAGCTATTTGGCAAGTACTGAAGGAGACAAGAAAACCTCCTACTAGAAAATCTTGTATTGGCAAGTAGAAAAGATTTTCTAGTTGGTGCCTACAAGGCCAGATACAACATCAGGCAAGCTAGGTGACTGCCTAGTGCCTGTGCAGGCAACTGGGGGCAAACCAGCCACAACATTAAATTCATTTAAAAAAGTACGTTTCTTTGGCTAAGTATTGCTGCAAGTCCATTTATTTCCTGCTCTCTCTCTCAGCAGTGCAACAGTGCTATAAAAATTGTCTTTCTGTTGCTGCTCGTAGATGTATTACCTGATCTCTCTCAGTAGTGCTTTAAGAATGCTTGGATCCAGCCAGTGACAGGACTTGCTTGAAGCAATATGATTTTACAGCCAGTCAGTAAGATAATGGCTTTTTCACACTTCAAAAACAATAAGACTTCAAATAGCCCAAGTCAGCAGGGAAAAAATGCTGGTAGCAAGAAGAAAAATAACACAGTACTAGCATCCACTCAGTTTATTAGCCACTTTATGAGGGGGTTAAAATATGTTAGATTATTTCTCACTAAATTCTCTGATATTTTCACCCAACAGGTGAATTTTTATTGGAGTTTAGTTGATATTTTGTTGGATAATAATTATTTAATTTTCAACAAACAATTTTATAAGCAAAGAAGGGGAGTAAGTAATGGATTTCCAGCTGCCCCCTCATTTACAAATATAGTCTTAGGATGGTGGGAATTTACTGTGTTACGTAACATTATAGATAAATTTAGTGTGTATTTTTTACAAATGCTTTGTAGATGACTTATTCTTTGTTTTTGGAAGGAAACAATGTGGCTTGTCAGCATTTGGTGCATGAGATGAATTAAAAATCTATCTTACAATGGAATAGTGATAATGTGATGTTTGATAGTAGGATATATAGAAAAGTCATGTTTACAAACAGTTATTTACATTATAACAGCAATCACCCATTATTTATGAAGAAGAATTTGCCTGGGGCACAGTACATTAGGGCCTGTAAAATTACCATTAGTGATGTTACCTTAAAAAAGGAATTTCATGTTGTTATGAATTTATTTTTGAATAAAGGCTATGATAAAGTTTTTTTGGAACAACTTGAAAATGAATTTTTGGATGAGAGATATATTTCTTTTCCACCTATTTTAAAGCAACCATTTATTAGTGACCAGAAGTTAATTGCTAGTGGTAAAGGTGGGGATAGAAGGTTAACTTGTACTTTAGATATTACAGTAGATAGTAACAGTATATGATCTATTATTACTAATAATTGGAAAGTTTTACAAAGGAATAAGGAATTATACAACATTGTAGGATATGCCCCCATGTTTGTTTATAAGAACAGTTATAATTTTAAAACTTTTTTATGAAATGATAATACTGTGGTCAAGAGTAATTATACTGTTTCTAATAAGCCAGTTGGAATGTACAAATGTGGCCACTGTAACTTCTGTCATTATATTTTATAAGGCTCTTATATTATGTTGGTTGACCCCCCCCCCATATACTATTACTTTAAAAGAGAGAGATAATTGCCAATCCAGAGGTGTAGTCTACATTTGTGTTTGTTCAGGGTGTCCGGCTTTTTATGTGGGAATGACCACTAGGAGTTTATTCGAACGTATTAGAGAACACCAATATTATATTAAAAAGGACATGACAAGTGCTTTGTTCAAACACACTTTAAAGTGTTCTAATTATAAAAAAATATTTTTTTCTGTTTTAGAACTGGGGCAGTTTGATTTAAGGGTAGGGGATTTTAAAACTCATTTAGAACAGAAGGAAGCCTTATGGCAAATTAGTTTATGTTCAGATAGAGCCCTGGACTGAATTATATGGTAAATATTAAATGTTTTTTTAAGAAACGGAAGGATGTATGTTAATAAATGTTAATAAATTTTAACTAGTTTTACTTGAATAAGTGAATTTATGTTTTACATTGTTTGATTGATTAACTGAATGTCAGAATGTTTAGTATTTAAACTGAGTGATTTTTTTGGAATGTTTTATTTTGATGAAGTCTTTCTGATGAAAGTGACTAATAAACTCAGTGGACACTAGTACTGTTATTTTTCTTCTGGCTACCAGCATTTTTTCCCTGCTGACTCTTATTGTTTCTGGTGGTGGTGGTGGTTTTAGTTTTTGGCACTTTTTTAGTTTTGCTTTGACACACTCATTGAACTGATTTTTTTATAGCCAGGCAATTTTTTTCACACATTTTTTCTTTTTTTTTTCACACAATGACTTCTTTTGCATTTTAAATGCTTGGTGGAATTGCAAAAATTAATGAAATTAACACAGTGAACTACTAGTACTACAGAATTAGATATTTCAACACTATTTCAATGAGCAGTATATATATAACAAAAAAACAACACAAAAAGCACAGCAGAACGGTGTCAATATCAAAAAGTCAAAAGTCCAAAAAAAAAAGTCCAAAGTAATGTCTTTTTTTATTGGTATAAAAACAACAGGATTTAGTGCTTTCGTCTCCACACCGGAGACCTTTTCAGAATCCATTTATATAGTTCATATATACTTCATACATATTTATACATATTTACATATTTATATATTTTTATACTCTTGAACATTTTTATTATATATTTATATACATAATATTTTTATGAGAAATATCTAATGGTTTTAAGATTTTAAATAATTTTTTCATTTTCAAATGAGTTTTCACAGAGACCCGCAATTTTGGGTTAAACAAGTATTTTTTAAAAAAAAGCCAGCCCACTAGATTTATACTTAGATTTATACTTTGAATTCACAATTGTTGGATTAATTGAATCAGTTTATGGTTTATTGGTTAATTGACTTCCATATAAATACAGGGGTGGAAACACTATATGAATGGATTCTGAAGAGGTCTCCGGTGTGGAGACGAAAGTACTAAATCCTGTTGTTTTTATACCAATAAAAAGGACATTTTATACTGGAATTTTGCAATTTGGACTTTTTGGAAGACTGCCTTTATTGATACTGTTCTGCTGTGGTTTTTTGGTTACTTTTATTTCCTTGGTTCCTTGTTTATTTAGCGGTCCGGTTTTGAGGAGTCTCCTGTTTGGATTTCCAGGATTAATATTGGATACATTACCTTATCGAAGAATCGCCAACACTAATGGTTTGAGAGACAGTGGTGTTACCAGTGTTACTTTTGTCTTTTGACTTTCTTACTGAGTACCTTCTGTCTTGTGGGGCTGGTGCACTGAAAGTTGTGGTTCTTTTTTATTGTTGTTTGATCTAATCCTTATCGCAGGTTTTTCTGGGCGAATACTATTATGGATAACAGCGATTTGTTGAGTGAGCTCATCAGGGTCATTCAGAGTCCCTCACAACCGTTATCCATGCCTTTAGAAACCGGTAGTGACATTCCATGTGCTCAAAGCAGCCCGAGGAGAAATGGAGTCGCGGAGATGACGTCAGACGCCAGAGGGGAACCTAGTATGGCGACAAGAGGAATACCACTACCAAGAGAGGGTTTCTCTCCACCTACAAATAATCAGTGTGATACAGGAACTAATGGACAAACACATCTTGATGGGAACTATTTATCAAAATACAACAACATCGATTTTCAGGCATGGTTAAACAAATCGTACACTCAACACACGACACAGAAGGAGAATGACCAGAACAACAACATGGACTACAAAGAAAAGCGTAAGAGACTTAAATATCTTTTAATTAGATACAAAAATTTAACTATTGAGAATTGGTACTTTAACAAGTCCCTACGGGGTTGGGAGGGTGGTCTAATGGTTAAGGTGTTTGCCATACAAACACAAGGTGCAGGGTTTGAGTCTCACAAGGGATAATTGGCTAGGCTTAAAATGGCTCACAAGGGCAGTTAGCTTAGTACTAACCTATGATAAAATTGTTCCTAAGGGACTAAGAATTACCAAGTTTCCTAGTAACATTAACTATGATGTTGAAACAGAGTTATTTAAAAACATCAGTAGTATTTTTAACGATTGTGGGCTGGCAATTATTAGACAGTTAATAAAATATAATGAGCATAGTATGGAAATAGACAAGATAGAAATAGATAAAATGTACAAAGAAATAAATGATTTGCTGTTTACTGTTGAAGAATATAAAAATGTTTATTTGAGAACTCTGCATAACGTAGACAATGCTACACTACGTAGTCACAAAAGAAAAATATCCAAGTTGGAAAGAGATATTAATGATTATAATTTAGGTACAGCTTTTACTTTCAAGAAAAAGAAAAGTTATCATGAGAAAATGAGACATAATGTATTTTATTCACATCCCTCTCACAAACCGGTTGGTCACAGAAGGGAGGAATGGGATAATTATGGTAGACAAGTTGAGAACCACCACAGTGGTGAAGATTTAAGGGAATATAATGAATCTACATATAATAGAAATGACAATATCCCTTTAGATCAGGAAGGACCCAGGAGGTCCGAGAGGATAAAAAATCGAGCTCAATACTAGTCATATGCACAGGCAACCAGGAATTATTATCACAACTCCAACACAAGGAGAACACACATGTAGAAGTGTCTAGTACAGAAACTCTGGTGATGGAAGGATTTTTTATGGAAAATAGAGACATAGAGAAGGAGACCATTACTATGGTACACTCATCAGACAATTTCAATATTTTTAATTACACAGACATTACAGTCAATGAAACATATTTCAAAGTTTTCATGAAAGGATTTACATTTGTACCTTATAAGGAGCCCAGTATTGATAATATTCTACTCGACATAAAATTATTTACAAGAAAACTTAATCTTATGAACACCTTCAAAGACGATGAATAGAACTTGAAAATAGAAGTCCTAAAAAGATGAAGTACATACAACCCCCCTTTACATCATGATATTATGAATTTTGAAAATGTTCTTTCCAAAAAAGTTAGAAATAACTATTATCAGAACAGGGGTCGACATGATAATAATTTATCTAATGAGGAATTAAAACTCATATGTGAACTTAGGTGTAATGATAGGATACGGGTGATGAAGCCTGATAAAGGTGGAGGGGTGGTCCTGATGGATAAGTGGGATTACACCAAAAATGCTTGAAATCTTACACAATAATGATGGTTATACTTTAGTGTCTAGGAATGAAATCAATATTTCTTACCGAAGAATTGACTACATCATAGAAGATAATCTACTTCAGGGTCTTATAGATATAGACCTATATAATTTTTTGAAAGTCAATAAACCAATTGTTCCTGCTATTTTCGGGATTCCGAAGACACACAAATGCATACAAGACCCCCAATGAGGCCCATTGTTTCATCCCAGGACTCAAAAACACAACCATTAGCTATTTATATAGACACGAAATTAAAGGGTTTTCACACTAAATATCAGCACATTTTAATTGATTCCTGGGATTTTTTGAAAAAAATAAGAGATGATCTATACGATGATAGAATAACATTCATTACGGTTGACGTTAAGGATTTATTTTCTGTTATTCCCCACCAGACAGGCATGGAATGGTTTGAAAAAATGTTGATAGAGATGAAACTATTGAAATCAGATGAATTTAAACTAGTAGTAGAGAATATGGAACTAGTGTTAAAGAATAATTATATATATTTTCAAGGGGAATATTATCACCAAAAGGAGGGGGTTGCAATGGGGGCAGCATGTGCCCCCATATATGGAAATATTATTATGTTATATTGAGAAAAACATTATGTATTTGAATCAGACTACTCTAGATTTATCAAAAGTTATTACCGATACCTCGACAACATATTTATATTATGGGAGGGTCCAGAGTTATTCATAGACAAATTTATGGAATATATTAACAATAGTACCACTTTTCTTAGTTTTACACATGAAATAAATGTACATGAAATTCACTATTTTGATGTAAAATTACAAAAAGATTATGTTACAAAAAGATATAAGTCTACTATTTACAGGAAAGAAAACTTTTCCAACTCATGCTTACATTTTGATAGTGACCACCCAATTCAGTTGAAAAGGAATGTGGTAAAAGGGCAAATGATTCGAGCTGCCAGGATGACATCTGACAAGGAAGATTTTATTAAAGAAATAAATATTATACAAAATATGTTTCATCAGAGAGGGTATCCGAATGAATTAACACAGACTATAAAGGAATTGGTAATTGAGAGATGATGGGGTACTATGTATATACCTTTATTAAATCAACAGTTCAGTATTCAAGTGCTTCAGACTAGTATGATGAATACAGAGAATAAAAAAGATAAGATAGGAACATCACCGTACCTGACTCTAACCTATTACAAAGGCATGGAATGGCTCAAAAGATGTACAAATGAAACATGGGAAATGTTTAAATCCATGCCTACCAGAGTCACTGTTTTTCAGAATACACTGACATACAGTTATAGGAGAATTGAAAATTTGAAAAACATTTTAGAAAAGAAACACAATGAAGAAAATGGAATAACAATATACAACAATAATAGTAGCAACAACAATATTAGTAAAAGGGGTACCTTTAGGTGTGGTAGGTGCCCACAATGTCCTTTTATTGCAGGAGAAAAAGAACTAAAAATTCCTAGTGTGAAGATAACATTAAGGACTAGAAAATATAGCAGTTGTTACACTCAAGGAGTTGTATACTTAGCATATTGTAAATCTTGTTGGGGTTATTATGTAGGCAAAACAGAAAGACATTTGAGGAGGAGGATCTATGAACATATTAGGGACATCAATCATAAGAATGTAAATAATGCCCTTTATAGACACTCATTTACATGCCATGATGCTAATTTAAAATTTTGGGTCCTGGAGGAGGTGGAACGTTGCTGAAAGAGGGGGAGATTGGGAGACAAAATTGGAATATAGAGAAATGATTTGGCAACTAAAATTATTATCCCAAGACCTCAAGAGAAATAAAATATGAATTGATTCCTACTTTTCCATTCAGACACACTTATATATTTTTACAGATGTTTTTGTATTTATTTAATCTAGTTATTTCTGTATGTATTCATGTATTTATTTATTCATGTATCTATCTATTGATTTATTTGATATATGTTTCCTACGCCATGTGTTTTATGATACAGATGAACCCAATGATGTCACATGTGTATTCATACAAGCGACCATCATTTATATAGTTTTTATATATGGTTTTTATATATGGTATTTTACCACCATTTATTAAATATTAAATATAATTATACATATTTTATATCAATTGATGAGTATACATTGGTTTTAGGTATCTATGTTTGTATGTTTATATGCTTTTGTGGATCCAAGCATTAATTTGTGCTGTTCTAAACATACTTCATACATATTTATACATATTTACATATTTATATATATTTTTATACTCTTGAACATTTTTATTATATATTTATATACATAAATTTTTATGAGAAATATCTAATGGTTTTAAGATTTTAAATAATTTTTTCATTTTCAAATGAGTTTTCACAGAGACCCGCAATTTTGGGTTAAACGAGTATTTTTTAAAAAAAGCCAGCCCACTAGATTTATACTTAGATTTATACTTTGAATTCACAATTGTTGGATTAATTGAATCAATTAATGGTTTATTGGTTAATTGGCTTCCATATAAATACAGGGGTGGAAGCACAGTTACAAGTGGTGTCCCACAAGGCTCAGTCCTGGGACCTCTCTTGTTCTGTATATATTTCTCGAAGGTACAGGCCAACATGGAAGGACTGTGGCTGACCAAGTTCGCAGATGACTGCAAACTGGGCACCATAATCGACTCTCCAGCCGACACAAGCATCCTCCAAAAGGGCCTCATAGAAACAGACAACTGGTGCCAGAGCCATGGCCTCAAGCTAAATGCCAAAAAGTGTATAGTCATCCCCTTTGGCAAAAACAAAGTGCCCACAAATTACCACATAGGTGGTAATCCATTAAGTACTGAAGAAGTAATTAGGGACCTGCGGACCCAAGTTGATAGCAATCTCTCATTTGACAACCACGTGTTCAAAGTGGTTAGAAAAACATTTTATATAGCCCACCTAATCATGAAGAGATTCACATCTAGATCAGGGGACGTCATCGTGCCTCTTTACTCATCCCTCATCAGGCCCATAATTGAGTACAATGCCCCTTTTGGGATGTACCTTACCAGACACCTGCAGCAACTGGAAAGACCCCAAAAGTACCTCACCAAGAGGATCAAAGGGCTCAAACAGATGCCATATGCTGCCCGGTTAAAGAAACTCCAGCTCTACTCAGTGGCATACCGCCTGTTCAGAGGCGATCTGTGCCTGACGTATAAAGCCATGTCCAACCCGGAATTAATGGACATGCTGCACCTCAGAAAATCCAAATCCCATCGAGCTACGCACTCAAGAGACTTGAACCTCAGCACTGAAATAAATAGGACATGCTGGAGTGACAGATTCATAACCCAGAGGCTCCCTTCACTCTGGAATAAAATCCCAGTCCAGGTTAGGCAGAGTCCCTCATTGACTCTCTTCAAGAGGAATCTTGATGAGTGGATGGGAGATCGTAGGTTTACCCCGGGTATCACTTCTGTGTCACTGTTAGACAGAGGTACAGTATACTAACCTCGAAAAAGGGCATAGCAAAATAAATTTAAAATGGGTGGTGAAAGCCAAACACATTCTGGCTAGGCTTATAAATGCCCTAGGGCAGATAGCCTAGTATGAACCTATGAACTATGAATGGATTCTGAAGAGGTTTCCGGTGTGGAGACGAAAGTGCTAAATCCTGTTGTTTTTATACCAATAAAAAGGACATTTTACACTGGAATTTTGCGATTTGGACTTTTTGGAAGACTGCCTTTATTGACACTGTTCTGCTGTGGTTTTTTGGTTACTTTAATTTCCTTGGTATAATGGAACACATTATGGGCAGTATGTGTATCAAGAAGAAATATGCCAGGAAGGAACTAACAAACAAAACAGAAGCATTAGAGGGTGCAGAAGTTATGTGCATGTGTATGTATATTTAATTCCCTAGTTAAAGACAGACGTTTATTCAACTGACTGATCAGTTTAGCAGGCTCAAGCCACGTACCTTAGTTATAGGTAGCAAGAGCTTTAACCCTTTACACCAACTGCCAGCCACACTCTTCAGTAAATCTCTGAGAAGTTGGTTGAAATTTTCTGAAATGGATACTTTTGTCTTTATTGTTTCATACATTTTGTATCACTTGTAGGTAAAATGTTCAAAACTACAAATTTAAAACACACTGTAAGAGATGTTGCTGTATTAAACAAGAAATAAATTTAAAACAATTAAAAAGGTGAATAAAAGAACGCACACTATTTATGCATGTCCTAAAAATGTATACAGGGAGCCTATGGTTTAGAAATAGCATAAGGACCAAGGTGCACTTAATCTGCCACTGGCCAGCTACATTAAATGTGAAGTTCAGTGAATTTATAGTGAATGTGAGCTTCAAGCGAAGGGAAAAGTTTACTGTTGCTCATGCAAAGTCTGTTTTTGAATGTGCAACTGTTTTGTTTTGTTTAGCAAATGTCCATAAGTGTCTGTGCTATAAAGTCTGAAAGTAGTGTTAGTGATGCAACAGATAGCGCACTCACCTTTGATGCAGAGGGCTGTAGGTTCTTCTCCCACACCAGGCAACTAGACTGATAACACTGCAGTTTAGGAAAATGGGTGTGCTGCCCTAGAGATGACATGTTAAACAGTAGCCTAGTGGGACTAACCTGGTCAACAAAGGATAAAACATTAGAAGTTATAAATTAAATCTATTTAGTTATTTCAAAAGTAAGGAAGAAAATAGTATGCATACTAACAGTGTTTACAGTAATTGAGGAAGTGAGACAAGTAATGGGACACTGGAATGGGTGTATGGATAGGGAGCCCTGGTCCATTACCCAGCTTAAGGCCACATTTGCCCATGATCTTTCTCCAGGTGCCTAGCCAATAACCATCCCTATCATTATGTACAATTGGTGCTCAAATATTTGTGTATGTTACTAGCCTCTGACCTCTCTTCCTCCTCTGTCTAGGTACATCTTCTGGCCGTTTTAGTGTGTCTACCCATGGATACTCCACTTTCTTGTATGTTTTTGGTAAAATAGTTTCTTAAAGGACTTTTATACCAGAGACCTCCCCATAAACTGGTGACTCATTTCTGGGATCTTAACTTAGTGCCGGAAAAGTTAACCACTCCGTTTGAACCTATACATGAAGCAGGCTTAAGGTTTGTTACATGGAAAATTGTTATTCTCATTCCTCGGACAACTGCAACAACAGTATTTGAGTTGCAAGCTCGCATTGTAGGTGAACCCTATCTGGTCTTCCATAGTGATAGGGTTTCATTAAAAACAAATCCCTTGCTACTCAAGTGGCATAGAGGGATAAAGTCCTAACTGCAGCCCAGCCAACCCCGGTTTGATTACAGACTCAGGCAACTGATGGGGTGGCAGTGAAGAAGAAGAACACTTGTTGATGATACGCCCTCAGTGGAGTTGTGTTCCATAGAGGGAAGATGCCCTTGAACATAGTCGTGCATGGGAACAAGGAAAGAGAAAGTGGATAGGGCGTATAAAAAAAAAAACTGGATGGAAGCACAGACAACCCTGCCCCCAGAATGCCCTAAAGACCAGAATAGTTGGGGAGGGGTAGGAGTATGGCTTGTAGACCAGGCATGGATATGGGGTACCTGGACTCGGACAGTACCATGAGGTCCAAGGGGACAAAAAAAATTAAAAAAGAACAAATCAATCAGTCATGCCAAAGAATGTTTCCAGTTTACTTTGAAACAATCCATCAATCTCCTAGTGTACAATTCTGATCATCAGAAGCAGGGAAAAATTATTCTATATACTCTGAACATGCATAGGTAGCTCAGGTGCTATTTTGACAGAACCAAGCCATTTAGAAAATCTCCAGATAGTTGTCTTTGGCTATCCACCATGGAAAAACAGTTCTATGAAGTGTTAAGGCTCACTGTACTAAGATCTGGTCTTCTTCATTGACATATTGAAAAGGGGTAGACTCTAGCTATTCTAGTGGCAGCTACATGGTCCTCTGTACATACATTTACAAGGCATTACAACTGGAATAGTTTTCTAAATCCATCTCATGCTTTACTAAGACCATTCTCCATGGGCTCCTGAATCCATACCTTTCTTCCTCCCACTAGGTTGACAATCGACCCATATAACCTAAAGGTTACTAGAGCAGTGGGAATGATGAACATGATGTTGCATAAGTTGCACCATAACAGTAGATGTTCAAATTCATCACTGATGCACTAGTGGCACCCACCCTCCATCCCCCTGTTTTTTTGGATATAGTTACTTGTTGGTATATGTAGTTTTTGGTTATTTTTGGATGTTGTAGTTAAGGATAAGTACATTCCTTCTTAACTTTTGGGCAAGAAAGTCCTGAGGTTTCTTCACACTGACTGTCAATTTTCCTCCACACGGCTGCCTAATCAGCAGAGCGAAGGTGTGGGAGGGAGCCAAAACTTTTAGAAGCTGGCTGGTTGTTGTGTCTTAGGCAAGACACAACTCATATAATGTAAGGCTAGTGATGCATTGAAGAATTTGAACACCTACTGATATATGTAACTGCAGCTTACACAACTGTACTTTCTGCTGCTATAAAAACAGATTCAATGATACCCATACCCCTCCCCCCTCTCTCTCTCTCTATATATATATATATATATATATATATATATATATATATATATATATAAACACCAGAATAAAACAAAACAGTATAACACGTTACATGGTGGTAATGAAATGAGACTAAATATATGGTGCTATTCACACATCTACAACAGGAAAATAAACAGAAAATTGTCTTTTTCCAATTCTTGAATTATTTTTCCTCTTAATTCTTGAATTGTTTTGTCAACTTGTTTGTGTGCATAAAATAATTTTAAAATTTCATAATTATATTTTCAGGGATACTTTATGTTAATGTCTTGAAAAGTGTCCCATATTAGTTTATGTGGAATTTGATAGAACATATTTCTACATCCAAAAACCCACTCAAATCCCTGTGAAGGAGCTGAGGCCAATCCATGATTTGCATTTTAGTTTAGTAACAGTGCTAGAAAGTAGAGTTTCTTTCATACATTTGGTGTTTTGTAAACATATTTTTGATTTCTTTGATTACTTCATATCTAAAAAAAATCATCACAGTTTGGAAAAATAAATGCAGTTACTCTCACTGCAGTAAAATAAGCATTGCATAATATCATAATTTGTGAAATCATTTAGAAAAACACATTTGCTGTAGTAGTTCACAGTTAAAATAAGTTGCAGTGCATGCATGACTTGTAGTTTAATAAAGATCTTATGTACATTCGAAACTGTAGGTGGTCTGCATAAATGATTCCACAAAGATTCAGATAACTGCTTTTTAGTATGAAAAGATGTATCAGAAAAGCTAAGCCTAGGCTGAACAGTCTATGTTACATTTAAAACAGAAGCTTACCCACAAGAGAGGCCCACATCTAAATGCATTTGGTTGCCAGAGAAATTGGGAGAATTATACAAGTTTGTAACTTTTAGTTTGCTTACAAAGAAAAATGATCCAAGCTAGTTGTAAAATTATATGAATGCTGAGACTGTAAATAATAAACTGATAAAAATCCTTAAGGTTCATTAATTATATCTGGTCCTGAAATGCAGTCTTCTCAAAAGCAAAGGTAATCTCACTTTCAGTGCATTTTCCCTAAGTAAAGTATCAAAGAAATTAGGGAATAATTTTAGAGTTCATGTATTTACCAAAGGTGAACCTAAAGAGGAAACCAATCTGTAGTACTAGATGAAGAAGTTGATGTGGATCAACTTTAGAACTTTGGAAATTAAATAAAAATCAGGGGTCTTAAGCCTTCCATTACATTTTTAGAAAAATAACTTCCTGATAAGAAATATGAGCAGCCTTGGAAAAACATAGAATTTGGTGACTAGTCTCAAGTAATTATAGAATTTTATGCAAGCTATTGTGAACAATTAAAAAACAATTGTGTGTCAGGTGAAGAATATATGGAAAAGAATAGTCCAAGATCTTCATTTGTAGTATTGGGACTTAGAAAAATAAGAATTGCATGTTAATATACCTACCAATAAATTTTATTAATAAGTTAATTATTTATCATGCTTTATACAGTATATTTTCAGAGTGATGCACCTTTAGAGAAAAATAAAGCATATTTATTATTAGCATCATTTTAAACTAGTTACTAGTTTGACATATTAAAATATGAGAGTAACTTTTCAAGATTTAGTTTTTAGTTAGATACTTTTGAAAATTGGTCAGCAACTGATCTAAAACAATGAACATTATTAGCTTTGGGAAACAGGGTATACATAATAACATCACATGCAGACATCATGACATTGATAGAGAAATGAAATACCCTAGGATAAATAAGTATTTTATTAAAATTAAATAAGGGTTCCATAGACAGATAAAATTAGCAGATGGTGAGGAAGTGGTATAATATTAGTTCTAAGATGAATGGGTTTAGGAGGAGTATTATTAATCCAAAGAGAAGCTTAATACTACTGATGAAGGAGCCAGGGAATTTTTCATAATCTTAAATAAAAATGTCTGGCCATGTCTGTCAAATGCTTGGAGGCATCAGTAGAGTATGTTAAAACTGGGCAGTCATTTTTCTAATTACTGATTATTAAAAGCTCAATATAAATAATTTGTTCCAGATTATGTATATACATAAAGTAAAACCAGATTGAACATAATATATTTTTATAGTATAATAAGTTAAACTGCAGAGTTTAAAATTGGTATTTTAATATTGCGATTAATAAGGGCAATATGACTGCATTTTTTCAGGCCTGAAGGATCCCAGTTAGGTTAAGAATGAAATACATATTAATTTATTCCAATACATTTCTGTAAAACTCAACTTCAGAACATATCAATAAACTTAAAAAAATAATAAAATTTTAACTGATAAACTTTTTATAAAAATGTACTGAAACCCTATCCAGATCAGAAACTTTGCTGAACTTCATTATCAAGGACTGGCTTCTTCCAAATTGTGTTAATTTAAGAAGTTATTGGCTAGATCTTAACTAAATTTCAAAAGTTATTAATAAGGCCTTTGGTAAGGTCTTGTAATGAAGGGAGGAGTACATATGAAAAATCAGGCCAGATGAACATGATATAATGTATGTTTATATATGCCGTTTAAGCATTACAAGTACGATAATTAACGTTATTTCATCAGTTTTTCATCAGTTTTAATAGTTTTGTCCATATAGGAGGATATAGCTTGAAACCATACAGATTACTTAGCTGTGTAATTGGCTTCCATTCAGGACTGCTGAGAATTTAAAAGACTGAAGGAGTTTTTTAAATAAGAGATTTCTTGCTGGCTCTGTAAAGTGAAGTGATATTGACTACATATGTGGTTGACCTTTTGCTTTGGAGTGAAATATATAGCTGATGCATTGTTTTGTGATCTCTGGAAGGTCATATCTTTATATTTGTTGTAGTGGTTAGACATGACTGTGTAGATGGTTAGTAGGGTTGTATGTAGCAGTGGTCAAGGGAAGTTGGTATGTGTAGTTCTTTGAGGTTGTAGCTGCATTGCTAGCTTTCATTCAGTGTTGGCATTTTCTAGCATGTATTTATTATGATGTAATATCTACAACTGTGATACTCAGTGCAGTCAATGGATTTGGTAATACTGTCTGGGATAACATAAGAGTTACAGGCAGTATGGGTTGGGAGGTTTGCTGCTTTGTTCAGTACATTCAGGGATGTTTTTCAGCTTGGAGATGTGCAAGACAAGATCACGGTCTAGTGAGGACTGGGAATAAGCTTTTTCCCTGCTGTTATACAATCTCAGAGTTGGTATATATACAGTATCAGGAGTGTGATGTGTGGTGCAGGGGGGGTTGCCCCTGCAAAAAATAAAATATTGATAAGGGTTGCTTGTTTTGTTTTGGTTATATATATTTTGCAGTGTGTGGTAGTGTTATTTTGCTATGTCAATTATTTGATGGTTGATTCCTTGTGTGGTCAGTCAAATGTATAGTCAGTCTAATTTGTTTGATGCTTTTATGGTTTCTCTTTTTGTCATTTGACTGTCACAGATATCCTGTTGTCTGAATAAGTTTGAATGTTCTTCATTAGATCACTGTTGCAGTAGTGATATTTATAAGGGATACATCCTGAAAAGGATCAGACATACAGACAATCTACAAATCTTTGGATTCCTTCCTAATGTACTGTCCTTAGCACAAAAGTATGTGCATAAATAAGCAGTATATACAGGTGCATTAAAACCCCAAAATACACTTAGGCAGACTAACTTCTTAACTCAGTATCATGCGATTGGGTGATTGGTTTCAGCTATAAGTTTGAGCAGATAAGTATTCCCTTTTGCGAACCTTCCTTTTTTGAGGAAACGTTTTATTTTAACACTGCTTATTTCTATCTAAAAGATAAAAGTTTATGTGGTAGACAAATTCTCTGCATGGATGCCTGTTTCTCCTGTTGTTTTTTTTTTTTTTTTTTTGTCTAGGGGATCAGCACAATACTGCTTTCGTCAGAATTTCCTTTGGGGAGTAAAAATATTTAAAAATGTTTCAGGGTAGACATGCTAGACCATGGCAATTGAAGTTCTTTCAACAGCCCCCTCCCCCCAAGGAAAAAGAAAAAAGGTTGTTAAAGATGTGTCCGAAGAATTTCAGAATTTGGACTCTCTTCTTCTATCTGGGTATGAAGTCTCATCTGATGTGGTTTAGCAGTCCTCAGACCATCCATATTATTTCTCCGATTTCTCCAGCATGTCCTCTCAGAAGGCTGCTAATGCCTAGGATTTCAGTATGTCTAGGCAGAACATACGTCAAGTTTTTGCCAAGAAGGGAGAACCTTTGCTTATTATCTCTGAGAGTGAAGGAAGTATTCTTCAGGTTTTGGTGAGAGTGCATGTTGCCAGATCCTTGGTGGTGGTCAGGCCTTTGGATGCTATTTTAAGGCTAGAGACTCCTAAAAAAAAGACTCAAAAGACAATGCATTATGTCTCCTCCTAGTAAGCCCCTCACTGTAAAAACTTTATCATGGCAATGAGTGTAATTTTGCACAAGGCCTGTTTAAGGCAGTTCAGTCTCTTCAAGCTTCAGTTCCACTTTCTACAGCAGGTAAGAGAAAGAGATCTCTTTTTCTCAGTTGAAGACTTTCTGATTTACATATCGAGGATCTAGGCTATGCTTCACAGTTATCCTTCCCTACTCTTTGTGAGTCTGAAACTGAAGACTTCCTTTCTTCTGATTACCCCAAGAAGAACTTTCTTGTGGGGGCACAATGCCAAAAATGGAGTATTTTAAATGGGAGGGTAAGGAGGTGTCAGAATCTCAGAAGTGATATGCATAATTAAGTAAGGATTCCACTTAAACCAGCAGCCACTCCCCTGGTTTTAGGGGCTTTACAGAATGCATTTGCTTCTGATTTGGTTTCTTCAGCTTCCTAATCCCCTGTCTATAAGAATCCAATTTTACAGGGTACCGACACAAACTAATTTCTTTATAGTAACCTTGTGGTAGACTTTATTATTATTTTTTTTGCTTGCTGGAGAAAGATGTTCTAAGACATTTTCTACAGCTAACCCTGTTCCAAATGGCAAATATAAATTTTTTTTTGTTCTGGAGTGTCCTGTGGTCAAGATTGTGTATTTTATACTGGTTATAAATATAAATGTTATTTTGACAAATTTGGCAAAAATGGTCCATACATCCTCCACTCTGGCATTTAGAACGATTAACTGCCACACTCACATGTCCAAGTATCTACTAATATACAGCAGTGCCTAGCTTTTCTATGAAATGTTGATACTAAATTTTCCCTGCCAGATATGTTAAACTCAGTCTCACAGGTTATTAAGCATTCTATTGTGTGCTTACATGTGTCCAGAGCTGCAGCTACTGGTACTGTAGTGTGCAAGAATACATGGATTAAACTATAAAATTTCCCTAATGATGTGAAATCTCATTTGTTTAATGCACCTCTTGAGACTGATCATTCAACAAAAGTGTTTAAAGAAACTGCAAGAAATTAATAAGTTGAAACTTGAAGTCAAATATGTTTTTGTCTCCTACCCCTAAATATCAAAGGAATTTTTTCTTCTTCCTCTGGTCATTTTTTTTGAAAGATCTTAAAAACATCTCAACAAAAGCCATCTAAGCAACAACATAAGAATAAAAAAAGGAAGAGGATTAAAAAGGGAAAGGAGACAGATACCAAGGACCCTCCCTTTAGAAAAAAAGCTTTGTTACTACCTATGCATTTCTCTCCACCTCACCCCATTCATTCTTCCCTAATTGCAGGCAATCTCCCCAACTGCCTTCATACGTGGAAACTGACAATATCAGATGCCAGGGTTATAAAAATAATCCAAAATCATTGCAAATTACAAATGATATTCTTCCTGCAGTTCTGAAAAAAAAAAATACATCTGTTTCCCCAAATCTTGGCAGACCTGTTATCCTAGGGTGTGACACAGCCAGTGCCTTCATTAAGATAAAGGCTTTTATTCAGGAATGTTGCAAATTTCCAGAATGGAATGGCACATGGGGACCTATTTTGATCTTTCAAATCTAAAGACTTTTTTTTTTGGTCCCAATTTTCAAGATGCCAACTTTACAAACTCTTTCCCAATTTTTATTTCCCAAGGCCTTTCTAGTCACTCTCAACTTCAAATATATCTACCTATATATCCCATTTCGCAAACGTCCATGACATCACCTTAAGATTCTTTGTATTGGTACTGCACTTTCAATTTGCATGTTTGCTTTTTGGACTGTCCACTGCTCCAAGAGTTTTTACAACGTGCCTTGCCCCAGTCATAGTCATTTGCAGACTTCCCCTGTTTAGATGCCTCATTTCAGCTCCCACTATCCAAGATGCCCTGGCAGCTCTTCAATTCGCTATTCATTTTTAAGCAGGCTGGGTTTCAAAATAAATTAGAAAAGTCTTGTTACAACCCCTCTCACTAAATTGTGTTTCTAGGAAGTCTCCTAGATACCTCTCTATCTGCTGCTTACCTCCATCCAAAGTGTCATCTTTTCAGCTTTACATCTTGAATGAGTTCCATCAAAGCTTGTCTGCAGTGAGACAGTTTGTTAGAATTCTGTGTTACAAGGCTTTATCCATCCTATAGTCCCATTTTCCACAATACACATGATGAATCCAGGCTTCCCATTTTCCTCTTCTCCTCCTGTTCAGTCAGTCATGATAGATGCTTCGTACTTTGCTTGGGAGACAGTGTCTCAAGGCATTAAGGTTTGGGGCATGTGGGAGTCTAATTTCAGGAATATGCATACAAAGCTCAATAAGATGATATCTGTAATAAAATACATTAAACTGTAAATCAACTCTGGATCCCTGTTAGTGATAATAGAGAACATGATGTGATACTTAAAAAATAAGTTATGTTCTTACAATGACATTACATCTGTGTTGTTGATCTTCATTCATTGCTTACTGATGTATGTCAGTTCCATCCTTGGAACCAAAACAGCCATTATAACAAGCTTGTACCAGCCAAAAAACTCTTGAGCTAAGCTTTTACCCATAGTGCCCCTCTCTACATTACCTCAGATCGTGTTTGCCCATAAGGAAGAAAGAAAGAAAGCAGAGGCTTTATCTGAGCAACTTTTTTAGGCTAAGACCATATCCAAACCTCCAGGAGTCTTTCAGAGGGGGATGGCGGGAGGGTTGTAATGAATGAATGAAGATCAGCAACACAGATGGAACGTTATGGTAAGAACATAACTCCTTTAACTGATGTTGTTAATCTTCATTCATTCCTTATTGATGGGACAGAGTCCCTAGCTACTTTGTTTCTTGGGAGGCCCTATGGAAGAATATTCCTAAGTACCATCAAATCAAAGGAAGCTCTCCCCCTGGAGACCATATCCAATTTGTAATGAGTGCTAAAGGTATGAGGGGTAGACCATGTTGCTGCTGCACAAATGTCATCCGTAGAGGCTCTTGCATGGAAAGCAACAGATGTTGCGACTGATCTGGTTGAATGTGCTTTGACTTGAGATGGTAGGGAAGCTTTGTTCCACTGATAGATGAAGCAAATGCAATCTCTCACTCATTTAGACAAAGTCATTTTGGAAACAGGTCTCCCCAGTCTTGGTCCTGAGAATGATATAAATAACTGGTCAGATTTTCGTAATGACCTAGTTCTGTCGCAGTAGAAATGCAATTGTCTATGCATGTCAAACAAATGTAGTGAATATTCTCCTTTGTTAGAAAAACTTGGAAAGAAAAATGGTAGATTTATGGTTTGATTAAAACTCAAGTCTGAAATAACTAAGTCTGAAATAACTTTGGATAAAAAGGAGGGGTTAGTCCGGAGTGACACTCTGTCCTTATGGAACACTGTGTAAGGACGTTTTATGTACGAAGCTTGCAACTCAGAAATTCGTCTTGCTGAGGTAATGGCCACAAAAACAAAGTTTTCCAGGATAAGAATTTCAGATCGCAATTGGCAGCAGATTCAAAGGGGGGACGAGTCAAGGATTGTAGAACTAATGTCAAACTCCAGGGCTTGATCAGCTGTTTGAAGAGGGGCCTAATGTGTGTAACCCCTTTCAAAAATGTTTTACAGAGTTGGTGTAAAATTAAGAAGTCCTCAAAACCATTATGGAAATTGGATATTGCCACCAAGTGTACTTGAATACTTGAAGCTGCAGCTCCTGAATGAAGGATGTTAGATAAGTAATCTAGCACCATAGAAAGTGGGGCCGAAGGAGGATTTACTCCCTTTTTACGAGACCACATTATGAATCTTTTCCACTTTCTTAGATAATGTTTCCTGGTGGATGGTTCATGGGAAGCCAGAAGAATGTGGCAGACAGGGGAGTATAGGTTGCTTTGCCTGGCAGTTACCGGAAGTGGAGGAACCAAGCTGTCAGCTTGAGGCTCTATATGTTCAGATGTATCAACTCCTGTGGGTGCAACAGCAGTTGCAGAGTTGGAGCCAGAATCCATGGTTGATATACTAGGTGAGGCCAAAGAAAGGGAAACCAAATTTGCCAGAGGCAGTAGGGTGCAATGAGGATTACTCTGCTTTTCAACCAAAGAAACTTCTTTAATAATTGTGGGCTTAGAGGAAGGGGAGGGTAATCATAAAAAAGTCCCGTGGACCAATCATGCACAAGAGCATCCCTCGGGGACTCCCCCCTGTGGTGGAATTAGGGCAAAGTAGCTGCTGTATTTGTGATTTGCGAGGGATGCAAACAGATCGCAGCAAGGCTGGCCCCAGCAAATGAAAATCCCTGCCACTATGACAGGACTGAGGGACCACTCGTGTGGCAGGAGAATGCATTTGCTCAATTTGTCTGCAATTACTTTGGAATTCCCAGGAATGTTAATTGCATTTAGAAAGTGGTTTGAAGCTGTCACCCATTGTCAAATTCTCATGGCTTCTCAACACAACAGGTAGGACTTAGTTTCCCCTTATTTGTTGATGTACCAGACTACTGAGATGTTGTTAGACTGGATGGCAATCGTTCCTGAAGGCAGAACAGGTCGAAAGGCTTGCAGTACTAAAAGCAGTGCCCTCAGTTCTAAAACATTGAAATGCAGGTTGGCCTGCAAGGGTGAATAAGTGCCTTGGACTGCCCTTCCCTGAAAATGCCCCCCCCTCCCATCAAGGAGGTGTCCGTGGTCTCTATGGCTTTGGGCTGAGTGGGGGAGAAAGGGCAACTCCATAGGTGCTCTTCCAGCTTCATCCACCAAATTAAATCTTGTTTGCAGCTATTTGTTATCCTGATTTGAAAGGACATAGGATGAGTAAAAAGGGACCACTGTGTTAATAAATGCCACTGTAGGAGTCTCATGTGTAGTCTTCCTAGTGGAACTATTGTTATTGCTGCTGCCATTGATCCTAATAGTTGGAGGACTGCTTGAGCTGGAGCTTTGGCCTGACAGAGTATCACCTGGAGTTGAGATCTGAGTCTTTCCAGCCTGTGGAGTGGGAGGGAGACTAGGCAAGATTGAGTATCGAAATTTGCTCCTATGAACTGCAGTCTTTAAGAAGGAGTCAAATTGCATTTGCTTTTGTTTACTGTTATCCCTAAGAGTTCCATTAGTTGTAGAGTGTAATGAGTGGCTGAAACCAGTAGATGCTTGGTTGGGGCGGTGAGGAGCCAATTGTCTAAATATGGAAACAGCCTGAATCCTTGCAGTCTCAAGTGAGCTGTTATGACTGCCATGCATTTGGTGATCACTGTGGGGGCCATAGGGAGACCAAAGGACAGCACATGGAATTGGTAGTGATTGGCTCCCAGTTAGAAGTGGAGGAATCTTCTGGAGCGTTTGCCCATTTTTATGTGGTAATATGCATCCTGAAGATCTATTGAGCACATCCAATCACCTTTCGCCAGAAAAGGGATTATAGACTGATCCATGATCATCTGAAATTTCAATTGTTTGACAAATTTATTTAGGATGCTGAGGTCCAGAATTGGCCTCCAGTCCCCTGTCTTTTTTGGCACCAAAAAGAACCTCGAGTAGAATCCGGATCCTATGTGGTCTGATAGGTCTGCTTGGATGGCACTTTTTTGAAGCAGCTTTTGGATTTCTTGAGCTGCTACTTCCCTTTGACTGGGTGGACTGTCGGGAATATACTTTAGCGGTCTTGGGTAAAAGTTGAAAGGGATGTGGTAACCTCTGGCAATTATCGTGTGGCAATTATTCTAGAGGTAAGTAATCGGGCCACTCTTCAGGAGAACTGATAGGGTTGTCCAGAGAAGGAATCTCTGAATCCCTGATTATGTGAACCCCCTCTGTCTCTGATGGGGCATCTTCAAGTTGAGTTCCCCCCTTTGCTCCAGGGAGAAAACTCACCACGTGTGTCGTGGAAAGGACCCTGGGATTTCTTTCACCATATCTTTCCACTCCTCTGATTCCTGGAATAAGGTTGTTGGGAGTGGAAAAATGTACATTTGACAAGGTCTTACTGTCCTTTTCACACTTTCGCACCTGGATAAAGTGTCTTTTACCTTAGGGCCAAAAAGAAAAGAGGCCTCTATGGGGCATTCAGGAAGGAAGACTTAAAGGGATTCACAAAATCACATAAGTGCATCCAGGCATGACGTCTAGTGACAACACCTGCACCTGCTGCTCTAGCCACCCTTCGGTAGAATGAGAAATCAACTGTATGGAGGAGTTAGAGATAGATTCCAGGGTGGCAAACTGTGAGGCAACTTTGTCATGTACCCAATCAGAAACTGCTAAGGTTTCTGAGAGTTCTGATATTAGGTCTCTCTGAAGTCAGGTAAAATGTGCCAGTTCATGGACCGAATGGCGAAGGTCGCTGAAGAGTACACCCACTTCTCTAGTCTGTCTATTGCCTGAGACTCCCTGTTAGAGGGATGGACAGTAGAGCTGTCCTCAGCGAGCTCTTTCTTATTGGCTGAAGCCACAGCCATAGCATCTACTGGTAGACCCTTGGACCATTTTGGGTTGTCTTCTGGAGGAGAAAGAATTTTGTCTGGTCTCCGGGGAATAGGTTCAGTAGTATCAGGACTCTTCCAGGCATGCTGCAATATGAGCTGAAACAGGTCATCTTCAGGGGGGTCATCCTGGAAGTAGAGGACCTGGCACGGAAAGCCTGCAAGAATACAGACTCCTCCAAGGAAGGGGTGATGGACTTCCAGTCCCCCCACTGCTTCAGGATCTCCAATATGTCTCCAAAGGAGACATCTTCAGGGGCGACCATGGAGACCCTTCCCCTTCATCGTAGTCTGCGTCTTTGGTGAGAAATTCTTCAGGGGAATCCTCGTGCTTCCTCTTGAATGATCTCTTGCGAGGTACCCCCTTGGCGGTGACATCTGAGGAGGACTCTGTAGAGTGGGTACCTTGCGGAAGAGTGTCTTGAGTTTCCCATGCCCGGTGTCCCTGAGTAGTGGCCTGTGTCAGCTGTGGCTCAGAGGAAAGGTATATATGGGTCTGTGGCACCAAAGGGACCAGCTGGGAGCCTGCAGAGGCAAGTGCCCTCTCCATCACCTGGAAAGCAGGTCTGCCCAAAGAAGGATGGGAGCCCAGAACTGAGAAAGGCAACCTTGGGACTGGGGTCACACCCCACTCCAAAGAACCCACTCTGGCGGAAGTAGCCACGAGAGGAGCTGGTTTCACCAAAGCAATCAGAACTATAGTAGACAGCACCATTGAAAAAGAAAGCGCCACTCTTGGGATCTTTGTGCAGATGGACCACTGTTGATCCCGAGGATGGCCCCGGCTCCGGGTGAGTCGATGGCCAAAGGATAGACTCTGGGGCCTTGGTAAGGTCTACCAATGGAGCCAAAAAAAATGGAACCAGAGTTGGCATCGGTGTCAAAGGCTCCGATACCTCCAGGGAGGTCAAAGGAGGAAAGTATGTGGGAATCCATGGAGAGAAATCCTCGGCTCCATGTGGGTGGGAGGATTTGGAGGGCATTGGAAATCCTCTGGCTGCCAGGAGCTGATCCACAATCCTCACCATGTCCAGTTCCAAAAGGCTCCTGGAGGAGTGTATAGATATTCCAAATGGGGAGTCAGGAAGCTCTAGAAAGGGGCTGCACTGATGGACAAAAAAATGTATCCACTAAAGAGGAACATTGGGTCCTAGGGGTTATTTCACCTTTTGGCACCAAGGTCAAAGGATCAGCATGATGTATAGGTAGGGGGGAGAAGTGACTGGTGTTGGAATGGCTATTTTTGGTGCCAAAATGGAAGTTTGTATTGTTGTCACAATCTGTGTCGTAGTCAGAGTCTGAGGAATAGGTGCTGAGGATGGCACCTTAGCTGCTGAGATGCCAGTACCGAAGACGGCACCATGGAAGAGGTTTGAGGCCACAGTAGCAAGGATGTTGGTGCCACTTATGAAAATTTTGCTTTTGGCTCCATCATTTTGGATTCACTGGTGTGAGGAGAAAAGGGTAAGGATTTACTCCTCTTTTTATGTTCTTTCTTTGGAGGAGATGAGCCCTCCACCTCAGAGATAGCCTCTGCAAAAGGAGATTTAAGGAGACCTTTCAGCATAAGTTTATTCTTATGCTACGCCAGCCTGCAGGAGTTAAATGCTTTACAAATGTCACAAGGGGGTTTCACAGATAGGTGTGGCACCTCGAGACAGTAGACACAAGATTTATGGCTCATTAGGCATATTCCTGTCGCAGTCATCACAGCACTTAAAACCAGTTGCACTCTTTTTCTCGGACATATTGGCACAAAAAACACAATTTAGCTACAAAAGATAAAACAACCAAACTGCAGAGAAAAAAACACACTCCCAACAACAAAGAAGAAGAAATTAATTGTTTTTTTTTTTATTTATACAGTAGAGGGGAAAGGAGAAAAATGAAATACCAGCAATGGTATTGGGAATTACCTCAGAGGTAAGGGAAGGCCTGTACCAGCAATGCTACAAAGAGTACCAAACTTGGTAGAAAAAAAGGAAAGAAAGAGAGGGACACTCATACAGATAAGCAAAAAGTATGCGACTAACAGCAGGCTAACTAGGTATGTGGAAATAATAGAAAGGAAGGTTTAACGAGACAAATTGTAAAAAAAAATTTAAATGACTTAGCTGAGAGCTGGCCTAACACGTCTTGATTCAGTATGTGGTAAACGAGATCTGGGGTAATGTAGAGAGGGGCACTATGGGTAAAAGCTTAGCTTGAGAGTATTTTGGCTGGCGCGAGCTTGTTATAATGGCCCATTCGGTTCTGAGGATGGAAGTGACACCCATCAGTAAGGAATGAATGAAGATTAACAACATCAGATCAAATTGGTACTCCATGTGTGGGATAATTGTGATTCCCTGAGAGGTGGCAATGCAGAACAACTTCACTCTACAGGCCACATACATTCTCCTAGACCAGAACACAATAGAACAAACACTTTGGGCAACTCCAAGATAGACCTTTATGAGAGGGTGCTACACCCCTAGATCTTGCAGAAGGCTGTTCACCTGTGGAGAGCTCCCCAAGTAGATCTGTTTGTCTCCTATCTCAGCAGACAACTAATCCAATCCTGTTCCAGAACACCTTACAAAAGGACCTAAAAAACAGATGCATTTTCTTTTCCATAGAAGGCAATATTCAGCTATGCTTTTCTACCCTTTCCCCTGATATCCAGTGTTCTTCTAAAGATCAAAAGGAACTTACTAAATATGCTTCTTGTAACCCTCTTTTCTCCCACACAATTCTGTTTTTTCTTTCTCATGCATTTGATCAGGAGCAGTTACCAAAAACTTTCTCACAGATTGGATTTGTTTGCACAAGACAAGGAATCCCCTAATCTACTCTAAAATTCAAAATCTCCAACTGACCATGTGGATGATAGGTTTTTAATCCCATTTATGCACCTTTTTTCAGAAGACACAGAACACATATTAAATAGGCTAGAAAAGCTGCTAATTATCCAAATGAAAAAAAAAAATTCTACTTGGTGCAGCAAAAGATCACAACTTCCATCCCAAGTGGGGGTTCCTCTGGTTCTGCAGTACGCGCATGAATTACTGAACTCAGGCCTAGGGTTCACTTTTATAAGGGTAGACCTTTCATCTATTTCTGCCTGTATGCCTTTGGACCCTCCTTTCTACCGTATTTCAAGATAAATCATTTTTGAAAGGGGTTTTACACATTAGACCACCCAGAAAACAAGCATCTATGTGGGATCTTAATTTTGTTTTGGCAACCAGTATTTTTTCTTTACAATATCTCACATGGAAGACTGTTTTGTCTCTTGATCTGACTTCAGCTAAATGAGGATCGGAATTTCAGGCCCTATTATCTATACAACCTTTTCTGATTTTCCACAAAGACAGGGTAAGTCTTAGAACATATTATTCCTTTATGCCTAAGGTTATTTCTGAGTTTATTTTAAATCAAAACACTCATCTCCCCATATTTTAACCTGAACTCCAAAAAAGAAGTCAAGGAAGTATCCTGCACACTTTGGATGTCGATAGACAGTTGAGGTTTTACCTGTGCAGTACTAAAGATTTTAGTAAAATATAAGTTTTGTTTCATTTGATGGAAGAAAAGAAAGCACAATCAGTAAAAACCATTTCCAGATGACTGTCTCATGCAATCCAGTTTTGTCACTTTCACCATGACAAAGCTCCCCCCCCCGAAAGTCAAAGCTCACTCTGCCAGAGCTGTGGCTATGTCTGTCTTTTTTAAAGGGGCGGATACAAGGTGTACCCTAGAGACCAGTACATGGTCTTCTTTTCATATCTTTACTCAGTACTATAAGCTAGATTTAGCCTCGAGAGCTAGAGCAGGATGTGCAAAAGCCACATACCACAAGAACTTTTAGACTCTGGATCTACTCTATCTACCTATTATTCTTTCTAAGTGATGGCAGTCATCCCCTATAATTACGGTTGCTGAAACAGTGCTCTAATGAAGAACATTGTATGGCTGTGTAAATTCATTTACTATAACAGCAGATGTTTGAATAAATCACTTTTGCAGTATTAACACTCTCCTACCTTGTTTTATTTATTTATTTATTACAGTTTGATGACCGGGATAGTCCACTGGGCCTGGAAGAGCCCGTTTTCAGTGGAGGCCCGAGGAGAAAAGCTCCACAGGATATAAACAATTTTACAATAGTTATACAAAAGTAAATAAAGTAATAAAACAGTGAAAAATACAGAGATAATATATAATTAGTAAAAAAGTCATAACATTTCTAATCCTAGGTAATGATTTACAAAAGTGAGATTCATGTAGTCTAAACGTATTAAAAGTACAGGCATTTCAGATGAAAAAAACATGTGAGTAAAACATTTATGTACAGATAAAAAACAAGCTTTTTTTTGGAAGTTAGAAATATGAGGAGAGGACAGACAGAAGGTGGTGAGGCGGGAGAGGTAAAACATGGTATGTAGTGGAGAAAAGGAGTGGGTTGGGGGGAAGTTTATGAGATATAGGGTAGGAGAGGAAGTAGAGGAAAAGGTTAAGGGAATGCAGTGATAGAAGGCTGAGGTATACAGTGCATGTGAGATGGTGTTATAGAGTTTATATGGTAGGGGTATAGGAACATTCCCTCTTTGAAAGGAAGTGAGATTGGAGAAGAGTTTTGGAGTTTGAGTGGCTCTGAGTATTTCGAAGGGTGATAGGGAGAGAATTCCAGAGTTTAGCTAGGGAGCAGAATAACAGTAATTGGCCAGGGTGTCAACGAGGCTTATATATGTTTAGAAGATTGTGGTTTTCTGATTTTTAGACAGCAGTTGTGAATGTAGGGGGTTACAGAGGTAGACAGAGAAGAACAACTAGAAGGTTTGAATATGAGCTTGTGAGCAGTAGTAAGTCTAACGAGTTTGATGTAGTTAGAAAGTTCAAGCCATTTCAGGGAGTGGAGAGAGACAGTGATGCGATGAGTTTCTGCAGTTGGTAGCAAATTTGAAGATTTTATTGTCACAGGTTTCCAACTTGGCCTGTAAGCCTAGCTGAAGATTAGTGAATAGGGGGGCACTGTACATAAGAGAGAAAAGAAGGTAAGTAGAGGTAAGGGTGTGTCTGGTGGAGAGGGTAAGGTAATGAATGTGTCTATACAGGAGACCTAGTTTTTGGTGAGTTTTTTTATATTAGTTTGGATATGTATGTCAAATTTTCGATTTTCATCAATTATGACACCAAGCAGTTTGGTATATGATACTATTTTTATGGGGCTGTTATTCGGAGCAGTCACTGTAAAAGAGATTTTGGCTATATTTGGTATTTTTAGATGGGGAGAAGATCATTAACTTTGTTGTATTGGCATTTAAGGCAAGGTGATTACTACACATCCATGATTTGGTATTAGAGAGGGCTAACTAATTTTTGAGAAGTAGGTTGGAGGGGGTGTCTGCTGTACAAATAAGGTCGAATCGTCAGCATACTGAATTAGTGTGGCATCGGAGAGAGACTGGCGGAAGTTATTAATGAAAATGTTAAAGAGGAGAGGACCTAGGTTGGAACTCAGGGGAACTCTGGTAGGGGTGTTTAGAAAGGAAGAGAGTGTGTTTTTCCATTTTCAGAGAGGTAGCTGGTGAACCAGGTGATGGTAAGGGGGAGAGGTTGAGAGAGGAGAGTTGGGATAATAGTAAGGAGTGAAAAGCAGTATCAAAGGCTTTGGAGAGGTCAAGGAACAGAGTACAAACTATTTTGCCTGAGTCGCGAGCAAGGTTTATGGAGTCTAGAAAGGAGAGGAGGTTTCTTTCCTTTTTTTTCCCAGGCTGGCTTGGCTTATCCTACTTTACTTTTGGCATCTTGACATGACATAGCAATCTGTTCTGTTTTTATCTAAATTCTTGTAGAACTCTAGGCCTCAGCCTCCCTTCTGAGCAAGAAAGCTTTGGTTTGTGGCATGATCCATATGTACATCTTATCGATGAACAAACTCGCATTCTAAGGATGGGTAGATGGTGCATAAGGAGGTAACTCAAAGCTCTGTAAAATGGCCAGATATCTAATCCTTGGCAGAAAATCTCCCATATAGTTATGGCTATTGCAACAGTGATCTGTTGGAAAATCTACTGTTATGGTAAGTGAACATACACAACTGTAGTGTTTGTTAACATTTTTAGTTTCTGAAGTAGGAATAAAACAGTACTCAATAAGTCAGTAAAGTAAATGTTCATAATAATTGTGTAGATTGTTTACATTTATATGCATCTGAAAAAAGGCAAGGACCCAAATTAATTAAATAGTTGCAAACTGTAACTGCAAAACAAGCAAAATTATAAAATCATACCAGTTCATAATTTTCCCATGAGTTAAACATGTTATAGGTATAGCATCAGGAAGGTTAACATTGGGATTGGGTATAATTAATAATATTACAAAAAAGCAATGTGAGTTCAGGGCACTGCAAAAAAAAAAAAAAAAAAAAAAAAAGTTAAAATGAATCTCACCTCAGCAAAAACAGCTAGAATGTCAGACCAACAATCCTTATTACAAATCTGAAAACAGCATTTGTTTTATTCATCCCATTCCAAGCAATGATTCTCAAATAAGAACCAAAAAGATCCATTGTACAAAAAAAGATGTAGGGCATTACATGTGGTGATTATGCTCTGATATTCAGAAAAAGGCAAATCAGTTAAGGGCTAATATAGCAGGAGACCAGATCTTAACATGTGTTAAACACCATTTGCTTAACCTGTTAAGGTTGTGTCTCATGCTAGGCAGTCAAATCTGCCAGTACTGACCATTAAATGACAGTGATGATTTCTTTCTCCCTCCTGTCTGTGCCAGTATTGGGTACCTAACTTCTTCTTATAACCTTAGAAAGTAGCTAGAATAACAGGATGGGTATTTGCCTGTATTTTCTGAAGGACACAAAGTCTGAAACTCGAATGTATGTGATTGTTTAGAGGCTCCAATACTCAGAGATTTATCCAAACAACAAATATTTTATGAGGCACAGACCAAACTTTGAGGCAAACGTCTGAACATTCTGTGAAAATCTGGACTGTTGAAAGGCATGACAAGATGATTGTAAACACAAGAAATTCTGGTACACTGTCTTCTTGACAAGGCTTACTAAGTGCTTTATGGATCTGAAAGCTGATAAAACTCTTATAGCTTTTTTCCCTGTAACTAATAGTACATGAAGCAGATAAAGCACCATGCACTACAAAGAATTATGATTGGGTCTCCAATCATAATCTTTAGATCTGAAGTTGTTAATCTTCTTCCATTCCTCACTGATGGGTACGGTTCCGAACCCTCAAAACTGAGTTGGCCAAATGCTAAGCTAGCGTACACCAAACTCTCGAGCAATGCTACTACCCACAATGCCCTTCATCCCATACCCCAGATCTCATTTGCCGAACAGCCATTTAGCAGCATTTTCACCGAGCTCTCCAACTAAGTAGTTTTGAATTATTCAAACTTGTATTTCTTCCAAAAAATGTTCTTATAGTGTCTTCTTATAGTCTAGCTCTACCCACAGGTATTCTTTTTCTTACCTTTGTTGGTATTTTCTTGCCTTTTCTTTACTTTTACCACCCTCGTGGTAACTCTTCATACCATTGCTGGTAGTCTGGCTCTTTTTTCTCCTTCTTTTCTCTGTTTGAGCGAGTGTTAGTATGATTGAGAAAAAGGGTACTTCAGGTTTTAAACATTGCACGTCGTGCAGTGGTAAATTACCTAACAGTGACTTGCATTTTAAATGCGTTTATTGTTTGGGCATCTCGCATCTTTCTGCGACTCCCCCATGTGATATTTGTGCAAGTTTTAGTCAACGGACGTTGAATGAATGGCGCAACAAGTTGATTTTGAAAGGATTGCTTTCTTCTCCTTTCTCTGAGGCTATTTCTGCGGAGGTCTCAACCCCTCCAGGCAAGGATATGAAGCACACTTGCTCAGACCCTTCTTCACCGGCTGATGATAGGGGCAAAAATCATCGATCTAAGACTGGTAGAGCTTCCTCCAAGCATCAACTCACTGTCTCGGTGCCACCGATTTTGGCACCTAGTACAGTTTCTGGGAAGTCTGAATTGTCGGTGCTGGCTGGGCTCGGCACCGACGACTACTGAACCGATGGTTTCTTCGAGTCCGACCAGTCTGGTTCAGGACACTTCGGCACTGACCTTGCCTTTACAGGCTCCGACGACCTCGGATCCGATTTGACTATTACCCCAATTGTGACTTCAGCTCCGAGTTCCCTCTTGGTGCCGACTTTACCGTTTACGCAATTCAAATCAGAATCCTCGGCTCCATTGATTTCATTACCATGGACCAGATATTCGTCTTCTGTGGACCCGTTTGCCAGGCAACCCTACAGTCCTTTTCTGGACCGGCCTGAATCCCCTTCTGGGATATCGATTAGGTCTTCCAGGAGCGTGTCCAAAATAGACATTGTTCGTCTCGTGGACCAGGTATTGACTGCAAGAGGAATCTCCAGACCCTGTTCCGCTTCGGGTGTTGGGATTTTTCCTCTTTCAACTCCTTCGTATTCTCCTGATGGGGATTGTTTAGTCCCAAGGCCCCCTTGCCCATTGCTTTCAACAGGACCCCTTCCTTCGGTGCTAACTGCTTTGATGCTTGAAGCATCTAAGTCCTGGTGGGCTTCAGTTCCGATGACAGCTCACCTTACTCAACCCCTTGTTTTGGGGGTGGACTATTCGGTTCCGGCCCCAGCACCAATGGCCTTCTCGGTTCCCGTCTCAGATCCGAAAGTTATTTCCACACTGAACCCTTCTCAAACGTCAGTCTTGGAGGTGGGCCATTCGGCGCGGGGTGTGACCCTGGTTCCAATTCAGTCCTCTTCAGTTCCGGGCTCCCATCCCTCTTCAGGTGGTCCCACATTCCGGATTATGGAGAGGGCGCTGGCGGCTAACAATCCTCCTCCTTCAGCTTCGCCTTGGGTTCCCCCTCTTACTCAGCTATCGTCAGCCCTTTGCAGGGGGCCACTAATCCAAAGCACCCCCCCTTTCAAGGCTTCTTTGAACATTCCCACCGAAGAGCCCCCTCGGAAGAGGGTGTGCAAAATTAAACTTACTGAGGATATGGATTACGATGATGGGGAAGGTTGCTCTAGATCACCCCTTGACGATGTTTCCTTTGGGGACATCTTAGAGATTTTGAGTCAGCGGGGTGACAGGAAATCTTCCACCCCTTTGGAGGAATCCATATTCTTACAAGGTTTCCATTCCCAGCCCACTACATCCTGGGTGACCCCTCCTGCAGATGAGTTGGTCAAATTCATCGTGTAGCGAGCGTGGAAGAGTCCGGATTCAGTAGAAGCTATCCCCAGGAGATCAGACAAAGTACTTTCTCCTCCAGAAGATCAACTCCATTGGTCCAAAGGCTTGCCAGTAGACGCTGTGATGGTGGCGGCGGCCACAAAGAAGGACTTGGCAGAAGAGAGTCTGGCTGTTCATCTGCCCAACAGGGAGTCCCAGGCAGTGGACAGGCTAGGGAAGCGAGTCTTTGCTGCAGCGACCTTTGTCATGCATTTGCTGAATTTCTTGGCACACTTTATGAGACTCCAGAGAGACCTTTCCAAACTCTCTGGTAGCCTCACGGGACAAGTGTTGGATTGAGCACATGACAAAGTGGCCTCCCAACTTGCCACCCTTGAAGCGATTTCAAATTCCTCCATGAGGCTGCTCTCCCATGCAACCAAAGGAGCAGCTAGAGCAGCAGGTATTGGCGTGGGTGTTTGACGTCATGCCTGGATGCGCATTTCTGACCTACCGGATTCCTTCAAGTCTTCCTTTTTGAATGCCTCTACTGAGCCCTCTGCACTCTTTGGTTCTAAGGTCAAGGATACTTTGGCCAGGTGCGAGCAGGACGGAAAGACCTTGTCTGCCGTGAGCCTGTGCTTCTCCATACCTCAGCGTTCCTTCTCCAGGAATCAGAGGAGTGGAAAGTTCTGGCACAAGACGTCGCAAGGTTTCGTTCGTGATGCACATGGCGAGGACTCCTCCAGAGGCAGAGGAGGGTTCGACAGTGGATGACGTCCCTTTAGGGGCAGAGGGGGTTACCGGAATCAGGGCTCCAGAGATTCGTTCTCCGGTAGGCCCTATCAGTGCTCCTGAAGCATTGCCCGATTGCTTTCCTCTGGAAGAAGTCGGGTGCGTTTCTCTCTGCACCAAGCAGCCTGGTCCTCCATTATCGATGATCTATGGGTGCAGAGAATTATCACCAGAGTCTATCACATTCCCCTCAAATCCTTTCCAAGACCTCAATTCTCCCTTCCCGATGTTCCACCCAGTCAAAGGGAGGAGGCAGCTTCCAAAATCAAGAAGCTTCTTCTAAAGCGAGTCATCCAAAAGGTCCCCCCAGATCAATGCAGATTAGGGTTCTACTCCAGACTCTTTTTGGTGCCAAAAAAGATGGGGGACTGGAGGCCCATTCTTGATTTCAGTCTTTTGAATGAGTCAGTTATACAGACCAAGTTCCGCATGTTCACTATTCAATCCATCCTTCCATGCCTTCAGGAGGGTGTGTGGATGTGTTCTCTAGATCTCCAGGATGCGTATTACTACATCAAAATGGGCAAACACTCCAGGAGGCTTTTGTGCTTCTGGCTGGGAGCCAATAATTTTCAGTTCAGAGCCCTGCCTTTTGGTCTCTCGATGGCCCCCAGAGTGTTCATGAAATGTCTAGCAGTGATGACAGCTCACTTGAGACTGCATGGATTCCAGGTGTTTCCTTATCTGGACGATTGGCTCCTCTCCACCCCCACCGAGCATCTACTGACCAGGGCCCTGCACCACACTCTGTCTTTGGCAGAGTCTCTGGGTATTGCCATCAACTGGGAAAAATCAAACCTTCAGCCCTCACAACAGTTGGAATTCATAGGGGCTATGTTCAACACTCAGCTTGGTCTAATATCTCTTCCTCATCACAGACTCTTAAGACTGAGAACACAAGTGCAAGTGATACTCAACCGCAGGAAAGTGTCTGCAAGGGAAGTTTTGCAGGCTCTGGGTTCCATGGTGGCAGCCATTCCCATTATTCCATTGGCCAGGCTTCATATGCGCCTGTTACAGTGGCTTCTTCAAACTCAATGGATACACAATCATCATCCCTTGAACGCACTAATCCTCATCACTGATCTTTGCAAGCAGGATCTCCTCTGGTGGATGGGAATGGACGAAAGTCTTTGGTTTCGCTCCTTTCAACCTCTTCAGCCCAGTGCCATGGTGACTACGGACACTTCCCTGATAGGGTGGAGGGGCCATTTTCAGGGAAGATCTGTTCAAGGCACGTGGTCTCCTCTAGAAGTCGACTTTCACATCAACGTTCTAGAGCTCAGAGCTGTGTTACTGGTGTTACAAGCTCTCCACCCTCTTCTTCCACAAGGACCGATTGCTATCCAGTCCTACAACATGTCTGTGGTTTGGTACATCAACAAGCAGGGAGGGACCAGATCTTACCCCCTTTGCCATGAAGCCATGATAATTTGGCAGTGGGTGATAGCTACCAACCATTTCCTGATTGCTACACACATCCCGGGGAGTTCCAACGTGATTGCGGACAGGCTGAGCAGATGCAACCTGCTTCCTCACGAATGATCTCTCAACCAGGAAGTGGCAGAGGAAATTTTCAGCCACTGGGGATGGCCTTGCTGCGATCTGTTTGCCTCCCCCTCCAATGCGAAGTGCAGCAGCTACTTTTCCCTCTTTCCTCCACAGGGGGAGTCCCCGAGAGATGCTCTGACTCTTGATTGGCCCATGGGTCTCCTGTACACTTATCCTCCCATCCCCTTTATCCCTGTGGTCTTAAGGAAAGCTACTCGGTTGAGAAGCAGAATGATTCTCATTGCCCCATTCTGGCCTCGGCAGGTTTGGTTCCCCTTCCTTCAGCCACACCTGCTCCGACCCCCTTGGATTCTAGACTTCCATCAGGATCTCATCTCTTACCCCCAAGGGTTGTCGTCTCCAAATCTGGCCACTCTGAAACTGACAGCTTGGTTGCTCCACTTCAGTTATTAGCCAGGCTTGAGTCACTTTCTTCTCTGGTACAGAATATTATTTTGGCCTCCCACAAACCTTCTACCAGAAAACTTTATAAAGATAAGTGGAAACGTTTTTCCTTGTGGGCACAAGAGCTGTTTCTGGATCCTGTTTCTGTTCCAGTAGCTATGGTTCTTCAATACCTGACCAAGTTTTTCCTTAACAGGTCTTCTGCATCCACGATTCGGGTGCATCTAGCTGCCATCTCCAATTTCCATGATGGTTCAGATGGAATTCCTATTATTTCTTCCTGTCTGTGTAAGACTTTCTTGAAGGGGATTTTTTCATTCTAGACCTCCCATTAGGCAACCTGTGGAATCATGGAATCTGTCTAGGGTGCTTCAAACTTTGACTCTACCTCCCTTCAAGCTGGCTGCAACCTGTGATGTGAAGTTTCTGTCCTGAAAGGCCTTGTTTCTGGTGGTGGTTACTTCAGCCAGATGTGTATCAGAGCTGCAAGCATTATGCATTAATAGTCCTTGTTTTATTTTCCATAAGGACAGAGAATCACTTCGCACCAATCCCACTTTCTTACCCAAGATGGTTTCGGAATTCTCTATTAATCAGTCCATTGAGTTGCCCGTGTTTTTCCCTAATTATACCAACAAAGGGGAATACTGTCTTCATTCCTTGGATGTCCACAGACAGTAGTAGTTTTATTTGGACAGGACAAAGTCTTTTCAAAAGTCAGATCAGCTTTTTGTTGCCTTTGCGGGCTCTAGAAAGGTATCGGCAGTGTCTAAGGTTACCTTGTCTAAATGGCTTAGGGATTGCATCTCCTTTGTTTATTCTCTGGAGGAGGAATCAGCTCCTGGCTGCATTACACCTCATTCCACTAGAGCTGTGGCCGCTTCTGTCATCTTTCATGCTAGGGCTTCCATGGATGATATTTGTGCAGTTGCCACCTGGGCTAAACCCCATACCTTTATCAAGCATTACAAATTGGATCTGATCTCCAGGGGTAGAGCTGCCTTTGGCTCTATGGTTCTCCGGAATGTTCTTCCATGAGGGCCACCCAGATTCTGTAGTAGCTAGGGACTCGGTCCCATCAGTGAGGAATGGAAGAAGATTAACAATTTCAGATAAAGAAGTTATGTCTTACCATAGCGTTCCATCTGAGTTGTTGATCTTCCATTCATCACACCCTCACACCTTCCCCCACCAAGGCTCCTGGCGGATTTTTGGGTCGGTTGGTGTGTTAGGGTGTTTGCGCAGATATAGCCTCTGCCTCTGTTTCTGTTTCTGTTTCTTATATATATGTTGCTACTATGGTTCTGCAAACTCGATCTGAGGTATGGGATGAAGGGCATTGTGGGTAGCAGCATGGCTCAAGAGTTTGGTGTACGCTAGCTTGGCATTTGGCCGACTCGGTTCCGAGGGTTCGGAACCGTACCCATCAGTTATGAATGGAAGAAGATCAACAACTCAGATGGAACGTCATGGTAAGACATAACTTATTTTTATGTGTTCCCAATATGGATGCCAAGATTTACCTCTCAAACTTTGCTCACAAGATGAATTTCTTGGCATCCATTTCTTGAACATGTTATAACCAAGTTATGATCTGTGACACAATCATTATGCTTTTTATAGTGATGGCCACCCCTCCGCCAGAGCAGAATTTACAAAGGTCTCAAACGTCCTGTAGATTCTGCCTCTAATCCTCAAAGAAAGCAAACAACAAAAATTTCACTGCCTTCAGTTTCTATGAGATTTTTCAAGATTTCTTTGCTGGACCAATGCTACCAAAAATATTAAAGCACCTTATAAGCATGAAACATAATTAACTCCTAAGTGCACATTAAAGTCAGTGAAAAATCTACAAACTGTGAAATACACAATAATGGAAACTTCACAGTAAAAATAGACAAAAAATGGAAAATGAATGTGCAAGTCACACACAGTGATGTGGAAAAGATGACCCTCATTTTTTAATTTAGGTCAAAGATAAAAAAGGAAGTGCACGGTAATTGTGCAGTTACAAAAATGAAAGGACCCATAATCCTTAAAATAGCATTCCTAAAAATAAAAGTGTAAAAGATCTTGAAACACCGTATAGAAACTGAAGGCAGTGAGACAGTCTGTCATAAGCAAGTAAATTATAAAAACATGAAACTAGCATCTATATGACAATACTTGACTGTAAGAACAGTAGTAAAAAAAAACCCACTTCCTAATGGAAATATGTGCTCACTCATATTCTTTCTACCACATAATCAACAACAACAATAACAACAGATCTAAAAATGGGGTCTATATTAGAACATCGAGGTTTAAAACCTTCCAATGTTCTAATATCGAACCCTACGGAGCGAAAGCTTAAAATATCAAAGCAGCAGAAACCCGAATTCTTTCCTAGGGAAAGATTTTGGTTGTCCATTTCTGTTGCTTCGGTATTTTCAGCGCTGTGCTGGAAAGTTATGGGTCGGGTTCAGGTAAGTGTGCGATTGTGTGGATGTGAGGGTTAGAGCAGGTTAGGTGAGTTAGGGTTAGGGCACGGGTTAGGTATGTGTGTGATTGTGTGGACATGAGAGTTAGGGCGGGTGAGGTGAGTGTGCGATAGTGATGGACCATAGGGTTAGGGTTTGGGTTAAGGTAAGTGGATAGTTAGTGGTGTGTGTATAGTTTAGTGTATGGTTAGTTGTAAGATTTTAGGTTTATGTGTGTGGATTGCTGTTTGTTTGGTGTGCTTGTGTTATGTGTATGTGTTTTGGAACAGCAATTTTTTTCCCTAGGAAAAGAAATCACTGTTCTGACAGTTCAAGATTGTAAGCCTTCGCTTGCATAGGGTCGATTAATCACCGTTCTCTTCTTTAAGCGGTCGATGATCTAATATAGACCCCTAAAAATGGCACCAGACATTGGAAGAAATTTTGCAAATCAGCATTTGATATGTATATAGATGCATTCATACATAAATAAATATATGCATTCTCCAGTTGAATAAAGTTTTTTGTAGTATTTTTGTCAGTGATATGCTGAAAAAATATAAAAAAAATGAATAAATCCTTTATTTGAAAAGAGTTGCCTATGTGTATAAAAATGTATTTTTGAAAGATAGCTATGACAAATCTTAATAATGCCTCCCCAATAAAAAATGATTAAGGATTATGTAATAAAATGCCCCTTAAATAACATATGAGTTATTACTAACATATTAGAGTTTTATTTTTTTATTTTACTTTATTTTACATTTGTTGACCGGGTTAGTCCAGCTGGATATATGTCCATTTTCAGTAGAGGCCCGAAGAGAAAAGCTTCACAAAACACAATATTATTTATATTATGTGACATTTTACAGATGCAGGTACATTACAGATTTTAGCAATTCTTTATATTTCCTTACATTTCTGCTTACAGAATCATAGTACATATCATATATCAATAGTCATACGAAGATATCTCTTATAACATTAAATTAATATATAAAAGCACACTCTCTTTAAAGTTAACAGAAAAGTAACTAGCTTATACAGGTATAGTGATTAGTACCCACAGATAAGTAAAGTAGTTAGTCAGGGTTAGTACAAGGGCATAACCAGTGTGATTTAAGGTATGGTTTCAGTTTGCTTTTAAATAGTGTTATTGAGGAAAGGGAGGTTAGGTCACTGGGGAGTGAGTTCCAGGTTTTGCCCACAGTATTAGAGAACAAAGAGTCACCAGCCATATTGTTAGTTTTACCTATTTGTACAAGTAGTTTATTTGATGAGCATATGGTCTTAAGGTTATTGTAGGGGGTAATAAGGTTTGTAAGTATTGGCGTATTAGTAGGTTGATACAGGATCTTGTGGGCAACTAATTGGTTAAATAGTAGTAGATTTGGCAACTCTAGATGTCCTAGTTGTTCAAGATTATAACAATGATGGGTTCTGAAAGCAGACCCTGTTGTAAATCTGGCAATGTTATTGTAGGAGATAACCAGCTTGTTCAGGTTATTTTTACACAGTTTAGTATATATAGGGGAGGCACAGAGAAGAGTAGAGATTAAGTGGGCATGGGCAATAGTAGCCCTGGTTAGTGGAGTCAAAAAGGGTTTGATCCTGTAGAGGGATGCTAATTTTTTTTGACTGTTTTTATAGTACTGTTAATATGAGAATCAAAGTTAAGGTTGTTATCAATTAGTACCCCAAGACGTTTTGTAGTAGGATCAGGAGATATGATAGTACCATTGCTTGATATAACAGTAAAGTTAAGTGGAGAGGCCCTATGGGTGGGAGTGAAAAGTAAGAGTTGTGTTTTTTTGGGGTTCAAGATGAGGCATCAGTGTAGAGGCAATTTCTCGATTGTATTAAACACATTTTGGGTTAGGGTCTGTAGGTATGATGGAGAAGTGGCTGAGCATATTAACGTGGAGTCATCTGCATGTTGGATACAGGTAGCTTGAGGTATTACAAAATGTAGGTCATTTATAAATATAGAAAATAGGAGAGGGCCTAATATGGAGCCTTGAGGGACACCAAGGGCAATGGGGAGGTGGGTAGATTAGTGGTTCTCCCATAGTACAGCCTGCTGTCTATTGTTTAAGTAAGATTGGAACCATTGTATAGCCAGTGCATCTAATGACAGGTTTTTGAGTATGTTTATGAGTAACTGGTGGTTAAGCATATCGAAGGCTTTCAAGAGATCAATAAAGAGGGCTGAGGATAGAGTGTCATTATTGCGATTTTTGTTGATACAGTCAGAGAAGGATAGGAGAGCAGAAGTGGTGCTATGAAATTGCCTAAAACCATGTTGGCAGTTAGCTAGTAAGTTGTTTTTTATTAGGTAGTTTAACAGTTGTTTATGAATGCATTTCTCCATGATTTTTGCCAGTGGAGATAATATAGCTATAGGTCTGTAGTTCGATAATTCATTGGATTTACCACTTTTATGCAAGGGGATTAATATGTGAAATTTTCCAGATTGATGGGATAGTTCCTTCAGTAATAGTTCTATTAATCAGGATGGAAATGGGATAGGCTATGGCTTTTGCAGCTTTTTGCAGGTATTCTGCGGGTAGTAGATCGGCAGAGAGGGTGGTTGGTTTAAGTTTTTGAATAAGGGTGCAAACAAGGAATGTAGGAACAGGTTGAAGGTAAAATGGTGGGGGTGAGTTAGAGATAGAGGTAGTCAGAGATGAGGTGTCAGGGGATAGTTGATTGGCAAGAGATTGAATGGTCCCTGTAAAGGATGTGTTAAAGTTATTGGCAATTTGTTGGGACTATCGTGATCAGAGCCTAATGGGGTGGGTGTGATGGAACGACCCGGGTGTAAGAGTTTATTAATGCCTGACCAGAACTTTTGTGGTTTGTTTTGGTGAGTTTGTTGGAGTTGAAAGTAAAAGTTTCTTTTATCCAACAGTATGGCTTTTTTTGCATCATTTCTTAGCTGTCTAAACTTTTATTGATCTGCAGGGCTTTTAGTAGTACGCCAATTAGTCCAGACTTTATTTCTACAGAGGATTTTTTGTTTGGTTGCTTTTGAGAGCCATGGGGCAGGTTTAATCTTTGTTCTAATTGTACATGGTGCATGGTAGTCTAAAATGGCTAAGAATTTAGTATTAAAGTATTTTACTGCTTCCTCTAGAGGTAGGTTTTTAGGGGTGACCAATCACATGCCTTAAGTTCATTTTGAAGGATGTCAGGGTTAAAATGTTTATTGGTCCGTATTGTCCTATAGGTGGTTGGGCTTGGAATGTCACTCATATCTGATTATGAAAGTGAGTGAATGGTCACTTACATCTTTGGGGAGGGTTCCTACTTTGTAAGTTTGGTGGTGACTGTTTATGAGAATCCAGTCTAAAGTGCTTTCCTTGTTATTAAGTTTATTGGTCCTTGTGGTAGATGTAATGGTTTGAGTAAAACCATATAGGTTAATATGAGTAGTAGGCTGTTCAGAGGTACAGCTCCTCCAGTTGATATTAAAGTCACCGAATACTATGGTTTCTTGGGGATAGTCAGTGGAAAGCCAGCTAAGGATATCCTCTAGGGTGTTAGAGTTATTGCCTGGGGGAAGATAAACACAGATAATATAGATGGATTTACATATATTGAGTGGAATCTTGGAAATAAGGATTTCCGGATTAGTAGTTAGAGGTGGTTTAGAGTCTGTAGAGGTTACCTGTAATCCAGATTTGTATAGAATAGCTACTCCCCCACCCTTTTTAGCTTTACAGTCTCATCTCAAGATATTGTATCCGGGCAGAATAACCTCATTGTCTTGTGTTGCTGGCATGAGCCATGTTTCAATGAGACATAGGATGTCAAATGAATGTACATCCATGAGAGCATGTAGGTGGGCAACTTTATTATTTATGCTCCGAATATTGAGATGGGATATCAGGAGTGAGTTAGGGGGTCTGGTGAGCAATTGTATGTTAGCAGGAGTTGGGGTGTGGGGCTCTGTGGTTGTGGTTGAATTTTGGCCGGGATTTGATGTATATCACCATCTATTAAGGAGTGGACTTGTATTCTCAGTGTAAGTTTTAAAAGTTTACATATTAGGTTCTGGAATTTCCTAGCTCTTGGGCTAAAATATCTGATGTGGGTCAATCTATGATATTTTGCTGGTAGGTAGATTGGTGTGCAGGGTATGTTTGTATGGCTATGAGAGACTGCAAGTGTTGGTGTGGAGGTTTGCTTTGTGAGGTAATGAAATCCTAAGCAGTTAAGGTGTTCATAGAATGTAAGTAGGTAGGGTATAGATAAAATAGGTAGGAGTGAGAATAAGAGTAGGAACTTCAGGTATTATGAGGTAGATGTAGGTGGCATTATGGAAGTATTATATATAGGTTAATATATAGGGATAAGTACTGATAATTAACTATGTTAAAGACTAGTGGGAAGTAGGTTATAGCACTTTAAGAAATTGGAACATGTGATTGGTTGTAAGGATGGGGGTGTGTGGTTAGGGTGTGTAAATGTAGAAGCACTGGAGGTGTGAGGAAATTGGGGCCAGGGTAGAGGAGCGGAGTGAGCCCACAGCGTGAACGGAGCAGGTAGAGCAAGTGAAGGAATAAACCCTATGAGAACAATCACTGGAGTGCTGACTGCTAAGGTAAGTTTTGGCGGCGATAGGTAAGGAGGTAAGGACATTGATTGTAGGGATAGTAGGCAGGGTAGTTGAGTGATGTACAGTGAAAATAGAAGGATAGCATGGGACTGCAATAAAAGCAAGTAATTGAAAAACTAGATGCCTGAGAGTTATATTTTAAGACAGTAAAATAGATGTCCAAGAAGAGTAATCCTAGGAAAAGGATGCCATCTAGTGGGCAAAGGCTATATTGCAACAGTGGCTTTTCATGGGAGATAGCAGGTCTAGGAATAAAGAAGCGAAAACTGGAGATGTTAAGTTGTCAATCTCGCCTTCATTCTTGCTGGATGGGTTCAGAGCCGATCCTCGGCTCCGACTCGGCACTTGCTAAGCTCGAGAGTCACTTTTACCAGCTCGAGGCAGCCCCATATCCCATGATGCAAGGCGGTAATTACCCAGATCTCGTTTGCCGCTTCGCTAATGAGGTCATCTTTTTTACTAGCTCCTGGTAAGTGATATATTTCTAGTTTTTGGTCAGGTTTGAAGAGTTAAAACCCTAATATTTGGTCTTTTAGTCTTCTTTCTACACCTCGGTGTATTTCACTTAGCTCCATACCCCTTTTTTCACATGGTTCCTTTAGTTTAGTTTTTCGGGCCTTAGGCCTTTCCCACCCTCACAGTACCTGTCAGGTTTTCCCTCAGGTGTGTGTGTGTGTGTTGTGTCTCTCTAGTTGATAACTAAATTGTTAGTTGTTATTAATATATTTTCAGTGTTAGTGTCTTGGTTGGACTGACTGGTGAGTGTGACTGTTCAAACACCTAGATATGTCCAAAGATAGTAGGGTCTCAGCTTTCAAGAAGTGTGACTCGTGCTGTCAGAAGATGTCTCTGACAGACGGTCACACTTCTTGTATTTATTGCCTGGGACCCCTACACCTGCAGGACTCCTGTGCTATATGTCATTCCTTCAGCCAGAGAGTCCTGCAGGAACGTAGAAATAAGTTGATCCTTAGGGGTCTACTTAAACCAGAGAGCTCCCCGGCTAAAGTTGGCTCCGGGAAGCCCTCTAAACCTCCCAAGACCCAGGCTACGGTGTCCAAGTCTGTGGTTTTGGTTCTGACTCCGCCGGAGTCAACATCGGCTCCGTCCGGAGCCGATCCTTCCTTGTTGGAAGTCACTGTGTCGGCGCCGATGGTAAATGGCACCGGTACCTTGGATTTGGCCCAGTGTCGAAGCATGTCTCGGCTCCGGCTGGAGCCGAGATATCTTTGTCTCCTCTCGGAGCCGACAAGTTGTCGGCTCCGTCTGGAGCCGAGCATTCCTCGGCTCCGATGGCTCCATTCAAGAAGAGGTCTAGATGTAATGTGATCCTATCTTGCCTACATTCTCTACAGATGGGTTCAGAGCCGATCCTCGGCTCCGACTCGGCCGCTATACAATAGAACGCAGTCTCTTATTGGCTGAGTTACCTCATATCCCAGGATGCACCACTACTGCTTCCCCAGATCTCGTTTGCCGCTTCTGAAGCTTAGACGTGGTCTCGGACTTGGCTGAGCTAAGTACCTCTTTGTGACATAATTTTTTGTCAAAAATTGAGCTAAAACTTGACCAAAAGCTGTTTTAACAGCTACTTGTTGTTGTATGACTGTGTTTTCAAAGTTTTTGTGGTAAAAGTGTAATTTTGTGACTGATCCCGTTTCAGTCAGAGGGGCCTTGCCCTATCCTAGGCGTTTTTAGTTCAAGTCTAGGCTGTTGTTGTGTACTTTGTGTAGTTTTGTGTAGTTTCGAGGTTTAGTGGTAGATAGCCATGTCGAAGGAACATAGACCATCAGGTTTCAAAAAATGTTACAAGTGCAATTATAAAATGTCCATTACGGACGACCATTCCTTGTGTGTGTACTGTTTGGGCGCCAAGCACCTCCAGGAATCCTGTAGCATTTGCCACGCTTTTTCCTCTCGCGTGCTCCAAGAGAGGAAAAATAAGTTGATTTTGAAAGGGCTTATTACCCCTTCCTTTGAGGAAGCCCTATCTTCTTCTTCCCCTTCGAGGAAGAAAAAATCTTCGGCTCCGACCAGCCCGTCGGATCCGGCAGCAAACAAGTCAAGGCAGGCTTCTCCGTCGGCTCCATGGACTTCGGAGCCGAGGGCGGAACGGTCTGCCTCGATGTCTCCAGCCTCAACTCCTCTGGCTTCGGAGTCGAGAGCTCGGGCGTCGAGAGGCGAGTCATCCCCATCGGCTCCACTGCTTTCGAAGCCGATGAGGGTTGCCTGCTCAGACTCTTCCCCTTCAGTGCTGAAGTCCCCATTGGCTCCGAGGGAAATTGCAGTGGTAGTGGAATCTCCCTTGGCACTGATACTTCTCGAAACCATACGGAGCCGGTCCCCCAGTCTTTCGGAGCCGGCGGAGAAGTCGACTCGGACCCGGTCGGTCTCTTCTCGGTTGTCAAGGATGTCTGATTCGGATGTAGACAGGGTGCTTCAAAGGCTTTTTCAGTCTCTGGTCTTTCAAAAGTTGGTCTCGGCTCCAGCCCAGTCGGCTCCGGAGCCGGTTTCCCACCCTGCTATCTCGGTTCCTCCTCCAACAGCTTCGGCGCCTTTGGAGTCTGTGTTGGTGGAGCAGGTGGAGGTTGTCGGGTCGGTTCCGACCCTAACTCCAACCCCGCCCTTCGGGTCGGGGTTCGGTACGTGGACCTCCTCTGTCGGCCCTGGGGGGGACGCTTCGGGACCGATCCTTTCGGTTCCGAGCCTCCCTCTCGGTGCATCGGCAGCGGGAGTTCTGACTGCTGTTGTGGCCTTGGGGGTTGAACCATCCCAGGACTCTGGGGGTCCCGCCTTCAAGGCCATGAGGAGTGCCTTGGCCAAATCCTCTCTGGCCACTTCTACCATCTCACCACCACCTTCCCTTGGCACGGAGACTGGCTCCTTTGCAATCCCCCTGTCTCACGACAGCGGAGCCCTGGGGCCTGAGGTCACCCCCATCGGGGGTTCCCTTCTTCCTGGAGGTCCCTCCGAAACATCTTCCGAGGAACCTCCGAGGAAGAGACAGTGCAAGAGGAAGCACGTCGACTCCCCTAATGAGTCTCTCACCTCGGATACCGACCTTGATGATGAGGAAGGGTCCCCCAAGTCGTCCTCGGATGATGTATCCTTTGCGGACATCTTGGAGATCCTTAAGCAACGAGGCGACTGGCAGTCCAAACCCCCTTCTGCTGAGGAGTCGGTGTTCCTCAAGGCCTTCAGGGCTCAGCCCTCTGCCTCCTGGGTGTCTCCGCCCTTCGATGAGCTTCTGGATTTGATCTCTCGAAGGGAGTGGGAACACCCGGACTCTGTTGAACTGGTGCCAGCTCGCCCCAATAAATTCCTTTCGGCACCCCCTGATAAGGACTTTCTTTCCAAAGGTGTGGCTGTAGATGCCTTGGTGGTGGCATCTGCCACCCAGCAAGATGTGGCAGAGGCTTCAACGTCCGTCCATCCTCCTAATAAGGAGTCTAGGAGTATGGATCGGTACGGGAAGCGCACCCTTACTTCAGCAACCTTTACATTAAGGTCTCTGAACTACTTGACACATTTCACGAGACTGCAGAGGGATCTGGTCAAGGAGCTTTCGGATACCCTCTCCGGTAACTTACCTGAGCAGTTAGCCCAGACGGTTAACTCCCAGTTGGCTACCCTGTCCTCGTTATCCAACTCGTCCATGAGGCTCATTTCGTATGCAGCCGAAGGAGCGAGCAGGGCGGCGGGCACAGGTGTTGCTCTACGGAGACAAGCCTGGCTACACCTGTGTCACTTTGCGGAGGCCTTTAAGTCTTCCTTTGCCGACGCCCCCTTCGATGGGTCCTCTCTGTTTGGACCCAAGGCAAAGGACACTTTGACTCGCTGCGAACAGGAGGGTAATACTTTAACTGCCATAGGGGCCCGGTTTTCCACTCCCTTCAGACTTTATCCCAAGGCTCAAAGAGGAGGGAAAATGTGGTTCCATAAGTCTCAAAGGCCTTACTCGTCGCAGCAGAGAGATTCCCCTTCTAGAGGCAGAGGAGGGGGAAATTTTTCAGGGAGACACCGTCCCAGAGGCGGCAGAGGCCCCCGCAACACTGGAGACCACAAATCCTTTCGTGGCTCCTCCTCCTTCCAGCATCCCTGAAGGAGTGCCCGACTGTGCAGCTCCGGCGCCAGTCGGGGGTCATTTTTTGAGGCACCTAAAGGCCTGGGAAAGTATCACTCAGGACCAATGGGTGCTCCGAATCATCGCGGGAGGTTACATCATCCCCTTCTCTCAACCCCCCCCCACCATCCTAAAGAATCCCAAACCCGCCACCCAGTCAACGGGATATGGCAGCCAGCAAAATTTCGAAGCTGCTTTAAAAAGGAGTCATCCAACCTGTCCCTGCAGATCAGGCCGGATCAGGGACTTACTCAAGATTCTTTTTGGTACCAAAAAAGACCGGGGACTTGAGGCCCATTTTGGATCTCAGCAGGTTAAACCGATCAGTGAAAAAGTCCAAATTCCGGATGGTCACCTTACAATCCATTCTCCCGCTTTTGGAGAAGGGTGTTTGGATATGCTCCATAGATCTCAAAGATGCCTATTATCACATTCTGATAGATCAGGCGTCAAGGAGACACTTGCGCTTCAGCCTAGGAGACAGTCATTTCCAGTTCCATTTACTGCCCTTTGGTCTCACCACAGCCCCCAGGGTGTTCACCAAATGTTTGGCAGTGGTGACTACTCACCTGAGAAGTCTAGGATTCCAGGTGTTTCCATACCTAGACGACTGGCTCCTAACTGCCACCTCCAGGCATCTACTCTTAAAAACTCTAGCAGCCACTATCTCCCTAGGCAACTCCTTAGGAATCACCTTCAATTGGACAAAATCAGTATTGCTGCCATCACAGCATATTCTGTTTATTGGTGCAGAAATAGACTCAAGGCAGATGCGAGTCTATCTTCCTGCGGAAAGGATAACAATGCTGCAGTCTCAAGTTCGAGCATTACTCCTCAGACGTCGCGCTCCAGCGAGGATGGTCCTGCAGCTGTTGGGTTCCATGTCAGCCACCATTCTTCTGGTCCCCTTGGCAAGGTTGCATATGAGGATACTCCAGTGGTTCCTATCAGTCCAGTGGTCTTATCAAGACCTTCCCCTCAGTCACCACATATTGATCACAGAGACGTGCAAACAGGATCTTCGTTGGTGGCTTCTTTCCTCCAACCTGAATCAGGGGTGACCCTTCGTTCCCCCATCCCCCTTGGCCACGTTGACTACGGACACCTCCCAGACAGGGTGGGGGGGACATTATCTGGGCAAGTTGGTCCAAGGCACGTGGCACACTAACGAGAGTCTTCTCCACATCAATATCCTGGAAATGAGGGTGGTGCTTCTAACGTTGCAAGCACTGCACGATCACCTCCCCCAGGGCACGATTGCCATTCAGTCCGACAACATGTCAGTAGTCTGGTACTTAAACAAGCAAGGAGGGACCAGGTCTTACCCCCTTTGCAGAGAGGCCATGAAGGTATGGGATTGGGCGATTGCTACCAAACGTTTCCTAGTGGAAACACACATCCTGGGGAGATCCAACGTGATAGCCGACAGGCTGAGCAGAACTATTCTCTCCCCTCACGAGTGGTCCTTGAACGACAGAGTGGTAACACAGATTTTCACGAGATGGGGAACTCCTTGTTGCGATCTTTTCGCAACTCCCCTCAACGCGAAGTGCCAGCAGTTCTTCTCTCTCACCCCAGTTCCAGGGGAGATCCCCAAGGATGCTCTAGTCCAAGCTTGGCCCCCCGGTCTGCTATACGCTTTTCCACCATTTCCCCTTCTCCCCAAGGTGATTCAGAGGGCGATTCGCTTGGAAAGCAAAATGATTCTAATCGCCCCATACTGGCCTCGTCAAGTCTGGTTTCCCTTTCTGCACAAATATGCATTGGAGGGTCCCTGGTTCCTGGACCAAGTTCCGGACCTCTTGACGCATCAGTCAGGACAGCTCCATCAGTCCCTCCATTCATTGAAGTTAGCAGCTTGGCTACTCCTCTTCCGACCATAGTTAGGAGCCATTCCTTGGACCCTGCAGTCATGCATATTTTGTCATCGGCCCACAAGACTTCTACCAAAAAGATGTATAGCAGTAAATGAAAGAGGTTTGCTATTTGGGCCCAACTCCAAGGATTAGACCCTATGACAGCCTCGGTGTCAGAGGTTCTGAAGTTTTTAGCTTCCCTTTTCAACCAAGGTTGTTCGGTGTCTACCATCAAAGTTCAATTGGCTGCTATTTCCAATTTTCACGAGAGAGTAGAACCACCTTTAATGAGCAACAAGTTGTGTAAAGCTTTTATTAAAGGAGCTTGGCTTCTATGACCCCCTATATCTCATCCTACACCACCGTGGGACCTTAACGTGGTGTTAGGTGCATTAACCTCATCTCCCTTTGAGCCGGCAGCAACCTGTGACTTAAAATTTCTTTCTTGGAAGACTGCTCTTCTAGTTGCTACTACATCAGCCAGGCGAGTTTCAGAACTTTAAGCCCTATGTGTCAAACCACCATATCTGGTATTTCACAAGGATAGAGTATCTCTCAGACCAAACCCATCCTGTATACCAAAGGTTTGTTCTAACTTTTGTTTGCAACAATCACTGGAATTACCGTTTTTTTCCCCTAAGTATTCAAACAGAGCTGAGTATACCTTTCACAGCTTAGACGTACACAGACAATTACGTTTCTATTTGAATAGGACACACCAAGCACGAAAATCAGATCAACTGTTTGTGTCCTTTTCGGATAGTAAGTTGGGCAAAGCCGTCACGAAAGTCACTATTGCCAAGTGGATCAGAGACTGTATCAGTCATATTTATCTCATTTCAAATAAGGAGCTTACAGTTCCAGTGAAAGCTCATTCTACCAGGGCTATGGCCATTTTGGCAGCCTTTCATTCCAAGCTCTCTATTAGTGACATTTATGCGGCTGCTACGTGGTCTTCTCCACACACCTTTATTTCTCATTACAAATTGGATGTGGCATCTAGGGGGCGAGCTTCCTTCGGTTCCACAGTTCTCAGGAGCATTTTCCAGTGAGCCACCCAGGAATTAGGTGCTAGGGACGCTGTCCCATCTGTAGAGAATGTAGGCGAGATAGGATCACATTACATCTTTTAGTTATGTACTTACCATAACTTTAGATGTATGGGATCCATCTCGCCTACATTCCTAATAACCCACCCTCCTTCCCCCTGCCTTGTAGGCCAGAAGAGACCGGACGATCCGAATTCAACTGTTTCCTCGCTTGAATCACCTGGCAATGTTATAACAACAGTCTATGTGTGTGTGCATGTGTGAGGACAAACAAGATCTGGGGAAGCAGTAGTGGTGCATCCTGGGATATGAGGTAACTCAGCCAATAAGAGACTGCGTTCTATTGTATAGCGGCCGAGTCAGAGCCGAGGATCGGCTCTGAACCCATCTGTAGAGAATGTAGGCGAGATGGATCCCATACATCTAAAGTTATGGTAAGTACATAACTAAAAGATCTCCTTCTTTGGAATCTATTCACTCGGCTCCAGCATCCCCCTTGCTCTCGGAGCGGAGCCATCGGAGCCGATCATCGAGGTCTTCCAGGCTTTCAGACCACGATTTAGAGAGAGTGGTAAGTAGGCTATTGAAGTCACAGGCACTAGCCCAGATGCTCCATAGCCCGTCTCATCAGACATCAGCTATCATTCATCCCCCTGAAATTCCTCCTTTGACTCTCCTACAGAGCTCGGAGCCGGAGAATATTGGTACCGTGACTGTTGCTGCATCGGAGCCGATACCACTCCTTTCGGCTCCGTCGTCCTCAACTCCTATCTCCTCCTTGAGACCTTCCTTGGAGGGATCTGGTCGTCAGGCTTCCCTGGTTGGCTCCGAGGGGGCAAGTGGCATCGGACCCTTGTCCGACCCCGTTCTCCCTCTCAGAGCTTCGGACTTGGTGAGCTCGGCACCGACATCTGCTTTGGAGCCTTCCCTTTTGGTGGGACCAGGGATCCCTGTTTCTTCGGAGCGGGATCTCTCAGTTCTCCCTGGGAGGGGAGCCTTCGAGGTGATGAGGAGTGTGCTAGCCCTAGAGCTTAGCCAGCAGTCGGTTCCTTTAGCTCCTCCCTCTACGGTGCCTGTAGATGCCTCTTCCCGTTCTCTTGCTCCCAGACCCAGAGATCCATCACCCCAGGTCTCCCCATTGGGAAGAACTTCCTCTTCCGAGGTTTCTCCTGATCCTTCAGGTGAACCCCCGCGTAAGAGGACTTGCAAGAGGAAGCACTTAGACTCCCCTGAGTCTACAACCTCGGATACTGATTTAGATGAGTCGGAGGGGTCCCCAAGATCCCCCTCTGAGAATGTCTCCTTTTCAGACATCCTTGAGCTCCTGAAACAGAGGGGAAACTGGCCCTCCATTAACCCCTCCGAGGATGAATTGGTATACCTGGAGGCTTTTGGATCTCGACCCTCCACCTCCTGGGTGTCTCCGCCTTTTGACCCTCTTATGGAGGTCATAGCTCAAAAGGCGTGGGCATCTCCTGATTCGGTGGAACCAGTCCCTAGGAGACCTTTAAAATTTATTACGGCCCCCACAGAAAAGCAGTTTCTTACGAAAGGTGTCCCGGTTGATGCCATGGTGGTGGCGGCCGCCACTAAGAAGGAACTTGCAGATCCTTCCGTACCAGTCCATCCTCCTAACAAAGAGTCCAGGACTATGGACAGGTATGGTAAGCGGATGTTTTCCTCAGCGACCTTTGCTATGCGTTCGCTGAACTATTTATGTCACTTCACCAGACTTCAAAGGGATATCCTTAAAGAATTAGGTGAAGTAGTACAGGATCCTTCAGCAGCTGGAGCTCAGGAAAAGATTGCTTCTCAGCTGGGAATCCTTAACTCCACAGCCAACTCCTCCATGCGGCTCATTTCTTATGCGGCCGATGGGGCGAGTAGAGCTGCAGGCACAGGAGTGGCTCTCAGACGTCAGTCCTGGATGCGGCTCTGTAATTTTGCAGACCCTTTTAAGGCATCCTTCACAAACTCTCCCTTTGATGGGTCAACTTTGTTTGGCCCTCAGGTGAAGGACACGTTGACCAGGTGTGAGCAAGATGGCAAGACTCTTTCTGCCATAGGAGTCCGTTTCTCCACCCCTTCTAGGCCTTATCCCAAAGGTCAGAAAGGGGGGAAGATGTGGTTCCGGAAATCTCAAGGAGTCACGCCGGACGCACGTGGTCAGTTTACCCCCAGAGGCAGAGGGGGTAATAACAATAGACGCCACCCTAGGGGCAGAGGGGGTCCACAAAACCAGGGTAGAGAGCCTCTCTCTGACAAGCCCTTCCAGCATCCCTGAGATGTTGCCCGACTGTCCACCCTTGGAGGCAGTCGGGGGGAGATTGTCACTATACCCAGAAGCCTGGTTTTTCCCTCTCTCAAGACAGATGGGTACAGTTGATCATATCCGAGGGTTACAAGATTCCCTTCCAGGAAAGCCCCTTCCCCTCAGAAATGTTCCCTTCCAGACGTGCCACCCGGTCTAAGGGAAATTGCAAAACTAGAAGTTTCAAAGCTTCTAAAAAAAAGGGTCATCCAGCCAGTTCCAACAGACCATTTAGAGTCCGGAATCTACTCAAGGTTCTTTTTGGTCCCCAAAAAGACGGGAGACTGGAGACCAATATTAGACCTCAGCAGGCTCAACAAGTCTGTCAAAAAGACGAGATTTCGGATGGTCACACTTCAATCGATTTTGCCCTTTCTGGGAAAAGAGAACTGGATGTGCTCCACAGACCTTCAGGATGCATACTATCACATAAAAATCCACAGATGCTCCCGAAGGTTTCTCCGCTTTTGGCTGGGGACCAGTCATTTTCAATTCAGAGCCCTGCCCTTTGGTCTCACTACAGCCCCCAGAGTGTTCACCAAATGCATGGTAGTGGTCACGGCTCACCTGAGACGTCAAGGATTCCAGGTGTTTCCGTATCTCGATGACTGGCTCCTCTCAGCCACCACCAGGCATCAACTCATCAAAGCCAGAGACTACACCCTACATCTCTGCACTCAGTTGGGAATTTCGGTAAACTTCGAAAATTCCTCCTTATCACCCTGCCAATCTATTGTCTTTATAGGCGCAAATCTGGACACTACTCGGATGTCAGCAAACCTAACACAGCAGAGAATCCTAGATATCCAAAACCACGTAAGGATCATCCTCGCCAGCAACAAGGTACAAGCCAGGTTGGTCCTGAAAGTGTTGGGCCTCATGGCGGCTGCCATCACACTTCTTCCTCTGGCCCATTTTTTCATGCATCTTCTACAGTGGATGTTGTTCACACAATGGTCCTTCCAGCAGCTTCCCATGCGTCACAAGATCCTAGTGACACAGGCCTGCAAGAACCATCTATCCTGGTGGATTTCCTCTCCTCTAGTCCATCAGGGCAGACCGTTTGTTCCCCCGGCCCCGGTAGCCACTGTCACTTCGGATGCCTCCCTGATCGGGTTGGGGGGGGGGGCATTATCAGGGCAGGATGGTTCATGGCACGTGGCAACCATTCGAATACCACCTGCACATAAATGTCCTAGAGATGAGAGCAGTGCTTTTAACATTGCAAGCCCTCAGCGACTTTCTTCCCTTAGGGACTATTGCAGTTCATACAGACAACATGTCCGTAGTGTGGTACATCAACAAGCAGGGCGGAACCAAGTCCTATCCCTTGTATCGAAAGGCTCTCAGACTTTGGCAATGGGCGATCTCCTCTCATTGGTTTCTGGTAGCAACGCATATCCCTGGGAAAACCAACATAGTAGCGGACAGATTGAGCAGAGCTATTCTCATGCCTCATGAGTGGTCTCTCAAGCAATCTATAGTAGAGGAGATTTTTCAGAAGTGGGGCCGCTCATGCTGCAATCTTTTTGCTACTCCCCAAAACAGCAAATGCCCAGACTTCTTCTCTCTCTTCCCACTTCCGGGCCATCCCCCCAGAGACGCTCTTACCCAAGATTGGCCCCAGGGACTCCTTTATGCTTTTCCTCCCTTCCCATTGATACCACAGGTACTCCAGAAAGCGGCCATTTTGAGAGCCAAAATGATTGGCATTGCCTCATTGACCGGTCCGTTTCTTCCCTCAACCTCACAGCTTGGTTGCTCCACTTCCTTCCTTAGCCAGGCTTCCTATGATCTCTAACACCGTTAGAGACATTATAGTAGCTTCTCTTAAGTCCTCTACCAGGAGGATTTACTCTAGCAAGTGGAAACGCTTCTCTATTTGGGCGAAAGCTAAGAACTTAGACCCCTTTACTGCCCCCGTTCAGTCAGTCTTGGATTTTCTAGTGGAAATTTTTCACTCAGGTTCTTCCTCTTCCGCAGTCAAAGTTCAGTTGGAAGCAATCTCGAACTTTCATGTTGGGTTTGCTGACCACAACATTATGTCCCACAAGCTTTGTAAAGCTTTTCTTAAAGGAATTTTCCTTCTAAAGCCCCCTGTCAGGGATCCTCCACCACAATGGGACCTAAATTTAGTGCTGGCATCCTTAATTCTTCCCCCTTTTGAACCGGCTGCTTCATGTTCATTAAAGTTTCTTTCTTGGAAGACACTCTTTCTGGTCGCTATTACCTCAGCTAGAAGAGTGTCAGAACTTCATGCCCTCTCTGTTCGTCCCCCTTATTTGGTCTTCCACAAGGACAGGGTATCTTTGAGAACCAATCTGTCCTTTTTGCCCAAGGTTGCTTCTAAGACATATTTAAACCAATCCATTGATCTACCGGTATTTTTTCCAAATTATTCTAATAGGGCGGAACAAAAATTGCATTATCTAGATGTTCACCGCCAGCTCAGATATTACTTGGACAGAACGAAACAATTCAGGAAATCTGATCAACTTTTCCTCTCTTATGCTGAAAACAAAAAAGGTCTCCCTGTTTCTAAAGTGACCTTATCCAGATGGCTTTCTTCCACCATTTCTGACATTTAGCAACTCAGAGGTAAACAACTGAGCTCAAAACCGAAGGCTCATTCCACAAGAAGCCTAGCCACTACTACAGCCTTTCAGGCTAGGCTACCTTTGGATACTATTTGTGCAGCAGGCACTTGGGCCACTCCTCATACCTTTGTTTCTCATTACAAATTGGATTTGGCCTCCAGGGACAGGGCAAGCTTTGGTTCTACTGTTCTCAAGAGTCTGTTCCATTGAGCCAGCCAGGACAGAGGTGCTAGGGACGCGGTCCCATCCAGCAAGAATGAAGACGAGATTGACAACTTAACATTTAGAAGTTATGTACCTACCATAACGTTCCATGTTAGTTGTCTTCTCTCGCCTTCTTTCTTGCGTCCCTCCCTCCTATCTCCCTTGCCTGGACAGACCTTGATTTTTCTTCTCTGGAAGTTTTCTTCCTTGGGCACCAGTTAGTTCTTGGCTGTGATTACCTGTTTTCCCTTTTACAGCCCTTTAGGCTAGTTGTTCCTCTTTCCTTAGTGGAAAGTTTTTGTTAGGCAGTTTTTCCTCTAGATACCAAACGAGATCTGGGTAATTACCGCCTTGCATCATGGGATATGGGGCTGCCTCGAGCTGGTAAAAGTGACTCTCGAGCTTAGCAAGTGCCGAGCCGGAGCCGAGGATTGGCTCCGAACCCATCCAGCAAGAAAGAAGGCGAGAGAAGACAACTAACATGGAACGTTATGGTAGGTACATAACTTCTAATTATATACAGAAGCTACAAGAGGGGAAGGTATGGAGGTTGGGAGAAGAGAAGGTTTTGGCTGCTGGCTGACCTGGCTAGGGAGTGTACATTAAAAATTGGACGTATTTTATTAAATTTATCTTTTACATAACTTTCTTGTTTCCTTGAGGGAATGATGCTCAGGGAGAGGTTTGGCTCTATTCCTTAGCTTAGGGAAGAGACAGCAGGTTTTATTTTAAACCAACTTCAGTTGTTTTTCAGGTAATGTTTTAAAAAACAGTTCAACTTAAAAACTTCGGGGACAGAGTTCACCAAGTACTTTTTAACACTTGAACTTTAGTAGTTGAAAATAAGATTGTAGGATACTGTGTGTTTGGCTGGAACATCAAATTATTTTTGATCAAGTGGTGAACAAATTCACAAGCACCCTTTGCTGTGGAGCCTGATCTTACACTGTAGAGGAATGAAGCCCTGACAACAGCTCAGACCCTTGTTCAATTATAAGCATGGGCATATGACGAAATGGAAATGGGAGGATGTGCTTGATCATCCAACACCAGCTCACTCAGCCTGTGGCATTGGTAAGATCTAGTGATGGCCAGTTGTATTACCAACATGTACTGACCACTTGGCTCACACTGCATCAAGCAAGAACTTCCTTGCTGAGCTAAGGATTAAGAGGTGTGTGGGAATAGGCACATCTCTTTCAATGACCAGGCAGCATTGGAAAATCTGAATCAGGTCTAGGGTTAGATTGCTATGAGAGACCAGCTAACTGTCCTGCTCCCTACAATTCTATTCTTGCTGCTGGGAGATGAAAGGGCTGATAGGACTTCCTTTGCAGGAAAGAATAGAATATTGGCTCTCATCTCTCCCAGAGATGTCCAGCTCCTGAACCTGTGGAATACCTGGATCAGTTTGGTCCAGGCATTTTAGCCATTGAGCATGGTCACGTGGAGGTGTGGAAGGTGGGATTGTGAAAAAAAGAAGCCTTTACTTTTATTTATTTATTTATTTATTTATTTATTTATTTACTGCTGAAGGAGGGTCTTTTGAAATGATGGAATGACAGCTTCTCTTTTTTTTTTTTTTTTGTTACATTCTGTCAGAATTGCAGATAGTTTCTAGAAATTTAACAAAAGGCATTGTTGCAGAGCTGAAGGCTCAGGGGACATACATACACACACACACACACACACACACACACACACACACACACACACACACACACACACACACACACACACACACACACATATATACAAACACACACACACATATGCACATTATATATTTTTTCTTTGGGTCTTGAATAATTCAAGATATCTGCAAATATTGCTTGATCTATTTGTAAAACTGTATTAGAGTATATGGATTCAGGCAAACTACGAGTTATTAAATTATTCTGATGACTTTGCACTGCCAAGTCAAACACTTTATTCAGGAGAGATTCTAAATCTTTAGATATATTCTGTAATAAATCAACTTTGAAATTAGGCTGAAATCAGTTTCATAGGTGTGTACTAGACCACTAGGGCCCTTTAAACCCCAGCCATGCAACCCAAATGTGACCATCAAATTTGATTTATATTTGATGTATAAGGGATGATTTACACACTACCTCTGTCCATCAGAGACATAGGAGCCAGGCCTGGGGTGAATTTCCAATTACCCATCCATTGAACAAAGTTGTGCTTAAGTAGGGATAAGGAGAAACTCTGCTTCACATCGATGGGTAGCCTGTTCCAGAAAGTGGGAATTCTGTAAGAAACATATCTGTCTCTTCAACATGTCCTATTTATGCTCGAAGCAAATTTTAGGCATTTTAATCTAGTAGTTCTAGTTCTGCTGCTGTTTGCTTTGCAGATGTGCAAAAGATTAATCAAAACAGGGTCCAGAAATGCCTTGTATTCCAGGCAAAGATTACCTCTCAGAAGTATGTATGATACCAAATAAAGAGACAGGGCTTTGAGGCGATCAGAGTAGGACATTATGTTTATTCTCTGTATTCTTTTTGTAAGGAACCTTTGTGGATGCTCTCATTGCTGCATGTGTCTGGTCAGTTATGTACTAAAGGAGGCATTACAGTCTTTGATGGGCCTGATGAGGGCCTAGTACAGGGGTATGATGACCTATCTGGAACTACGTGCCATGCCCTTGCTTATAAGTTGAGCAACACAGAAGGATTTTCTTACTACCTTTCTTTGAAAACTCTTTGGATTTTGACTGAAGACCTTGCCGTGAATTGCTGAAGGCATTTATTATTTAGTTCAGAAGGAACACTTTTTAAGCACCTTTGTTGAGAACTTCTGTAGTGGCATAATAATTTTCTTCAAATCCTGTATTGACACTGGCACCTCAGTTTTCATTTTTTCTTTTTTTTCCAAACCTTTTGCTTTGTATTCTCTTCACATTTGTCATTTTTGAAGTATTTTACCGTTACTATCTTCTGAGGTGATAACAGGTGATGGCTTAAATGGAATATGCATCTTTCTGTTCTACATTGCTCATCTTGCTGCACAGGCAGCAGTTTGAGTAACAAAGTGCTGCTGACTATAAATCTACAAAATTAAAGAAGCTCACAAAAGGAAGTGTGGAGATGGCAATGTTTTGTAGGCTTTTAATGACTAATGCTTCTAGCTAAAATCTTAATAAGAAAAACATATAACATACATCTGTGAAGGAAATGGCAGAAAACATACTTGATTAGCTTGATACTGTCTTAAAAAGGATGATTAGTTGCTTCCTTAAAACAAATGCCTTCTGGAAAATATTAAAAATGTATTTATTTTTCTGGTAAATTTCAGAATTAAATGCACTCCCAGTGCTGTTCAAATCCTTGTATGAAGCACAAACAGAATTGGCTGTGCTAGAGATAACTCTCATTTCTAAGTATATATTTATTATCTATTTATCTTTGTTGACTGAGAAAAGTCCAACTGGGTAAAACCCATATTCATTGGAGGCCTAGGGAGAAAAGCTCCACGTTTAAGTTACACATGATGCACATTTATAATTGCAGGTTAAAAACGCATTTACATGAGCTTATTTACATGCTTTTTAAATATTTCTTATGTGAATATAGCATTTTAAAACAAAAAAAAAATCAAGAGAGAAATTAACATTAATTGGCTAATTATTGAATAGAAAAATAAAATACTATAACAAGTTAATGTATTTACAGCATGATGGCTGCAGGGAAAAGAAAAAAATGGCTTGTTTTTGAGATTAGTAATAATTTACAGACAAACTAGTTAATGTAGCTTAAAATTGATGATAAGAGAGATAAGAAAGGAGAAATTATGGAAATGAGTAAGAAGATAAATAGGTAGAGGATGAATTGTTGCTAGTGGTGGGGTGTGAGAGAAGGAGGAACAGTTTAAGAAATTAGTGCAGTATGTGGAGGAGGAGTGATAAGGTGCAAAAGACTGGAAACAATGTGGTTGTAAGTGTCAGAGAAAAGTAATCTGACTAAAGCTAGCCAAGTGAGCAGGACGAATAGAGCCATCTTTGGCACAGGTGCTGTATAAGCAATGTTTTTAAACTGTTTAAGTTTTGTATCTGTTGTAATTGTGTGGAGATTTCATTCCAGAGTTTTAACACATAATGGGAGTAGAGAGAGTCTCCAGCAGTGCTGAATATCTTACTGATAAATGTTAAGAGTTTATTCTGGAGAAAAAGTCTTTAATAGGTGAATAGTACAGTAAAGTATTTTGTAATGCTGGACATTTGTCTGGAGAGTACAGTTGGTTGTGAGCAAAGATTAGTTGTGAGTATGTCAACTGGTTAGAAGTTCACGCCAGTTTAATTGTTTTAATGCAAGGCAGTGGTGTGTTTTATAAGCTTGGTTGGTTGCAGATTTAACTATTTTGTAGTAACAGGAGGCTGGTTTCATTTTATACATAGTGTTGATGTTTGTAAGAAAGTGGGAAGTGTATACTAGAGAACGAAGGAAGGATATTGCTGTTAACTAATCCTTAGTTGATATGTGAGGTATTGCTTGGCTGTATAGAGGGAGCTAAGTTTTTGTTGAGTTTTCTTGATGGATGAAGTATGTAGTGATCAAATTTGAGATAATCTATTATGAATCTGAGTCGTTTAGTTTGGCTTATGGTTTCTGTTTTTGTGTTATTACTTGAGGTAATATTATATAGTTGTGTTTCTTGTTAAGGTGTTATTTTGGAGTATAGCATAAGCTTGTTTTTAGGCATTAAGCAACAAATTAGAATTTTAGCCATATTTCAATGTCAGAGGAAGATTTTTGAGTGATTTCTTGTAATTTTGTTATGGATGGGGTAGAGCAGATAAGGGATGAATCATTGGCATATTGTATGAGTGTGGCAAGTGTTGTAGCATTATGAAGTTTAGTAGACATCAAAGAACTGGGTGCAAAACATGATATGTCTGTGCAGTCTAGATAATGTTACTTTGTGATTTCTTCTTTCATCTAAATGGTGTTATCTATTTTCTCTCTCCATGTACACTTCTATACAAGGCTATAAAGAACCATCATGACTGCTTGAATGATAGCCCATCCACACAGCTGTCATCTCTGTGTTGGAGGAACTTGACACAGGGGAACAAATGGGCTTAAGTCTTGTTGAGGGAGACCTGGTGGTTGGCAGTTATGATGACAAACAACACCTAGGAAAAAAATAAATTCATAAAAATCAATCTGGATTTATTTTAAACAAATGCAAGGTAATATTAAATGAATCATAGCCATTTTAAATCATGCTGATTATAAACATAAAAACTTATTTTTTAATATTAAAAATATTTAATTCGGTTAATTGTATATATATTTTTAAAGTATTAGTAACATTTTGTTTCTCATTATTATTATGATTATTAAACAATTATATGTCAACTCGATCATTTATGTGAAAACTGGAACTGCCAACCACCAGGTTTATATTATTTATTGATTATTTTGCCATTTTGCAATTAAAATAATTTAATAAAAGAATAAACAATTTATGTTACTGAATAAAAAACACTTTTGCTAATGGTTTTCTTTTAACACTGGCTAACATTAATGACTATATTAACTGATGATGGGATCCATGTAAAAGTCTGTTATTCTTTATTGATAATCTAATACATACTTTTGGATATTTATCTGATTTACAATTTAAAAATGCAAAATAATATAAAAGTGAAATTGCTTCAGTCAGAAAATTAATACACCATTATAAATTATCTCAAATATAATTTGAATTGTAACAAATGAAAGTGTCTTGTCATTATTATTAATAATTGATTCCACTATTGTTAAATTGTGAATTGCTTATCCAGTCTTTCTTCCCAATCATTTGTAACCTCCTCTGATTGATTGCTATAGTTATTATGCAATGTGTTATATGTCCTACTAATTATCCTTAATAGTAGCGGCTGTTTCGGATTCATCTAAAAAGTCTTTCACTTAGTGTTCTCCTATCCGTTTCTCTTTGCCTATACTATGATACCAATCCCTAAGAAGGTGGGCAGTCTCTAGTTTGTAATCCAAATGTCTTCTTGACCTTTTCCCACTCTGTTACCTTTCCCTGACTAATTATTTGCTCCCAGTATCTTCATTCCTTTGCCAGTTTTCTCCTGTAAATTCCAGTCCCCTTTTACCTCTTCTTTGTACCCCATAATTGCAGTCATCCCTATTGGCAGAATCTCCTTTCTCAATTCTCATGACTTAGTTTTTAGAATCCTTTCTGCTTTATGAATAAAATATTCTTTATGGCTGTTGTTATTCTCCATAAGGATTTCCATCCAAAATCCCACTGTCTGTTTTTTTTTCTTGTATCCCTCCCCAACTTCATCATTATCCATTTCCATTTTGAGTAATAGTTTTCTGCTTGTGTTATGTATATGTGCATTAACTGTGTTGCTCTAAAATATCCCTTCAAATCAAGCACTCCTAAACCACCTCATTCTATTGGAAGGATCAACTTATCACACTTGACCCTTAAACTCTTCCCCTCCAAGATAAAATCCTTCAACTCTTTTTTAGTATCTGTCCACAACTTCTCCTCTGGTTGATAAACATATGCCTGACATGCATATAAAACTAAATGGACTGAAAACATTTTTGCTGCATGTATCTTGCTATCTATATCCATAAAGAAGAGCTTCCAATTTCTCAGTTTTTGTATTATCTTTTTTATTCTCTTCCTATATATCCCAAGCTTCCATAACAGAATTCTTTTTAACCTATACTCCTAAATACTTCATTTTATTGTGTCCCCATAAATTAGTATTGCTGATCCAGTCCATGTGTCTTTATGTAATGTATAGCTGTATCCTTTTTTGTCTTCATTAATGTTACATCCCAGAAATACTTAAAATTGTCTGAGAATATTCCACAACACTGAGATGTCCTTTTCTGGTTTTATTGGTACAAAATAATGTCATCTGCAAATAAAGCCAACTTTTCTTGATTACCATACAATTTATATCCTTGAATTTCTGAGTCACTTATTTTCTGAGCCAATGACTCTTAATGTAATGCAAATAACAAAAGGGAAAAATGACACCCCTGCCTTGTCCCTCTCTTCATTCAGAACTTATTAAAGAAGAACTCACCCACTTTAATTTTTGCATCCAATCCCTCATATAACCTCCTTATTGACCTTATTATTGTATCAGAGAGTGCAAATGCTTCCACTGCCCTACTCATAAAATCTCAAATGCTTTCTCTCCCTCAAAACCCACCAACAGCAGTATTTTCTTACATTCTGCTTTTCTCTGCATTATCATTATTCTGTTAATGTTATCAAATGTTTGCCTCCATCAATAAAACCACATTGGTCCATACCTATCAATTTTGGCAACACCTTTTCCATTATTTTAGCTATTATAGACATAAACACTTTATAATCTTGAATTCAAATTGAAATGGATTTATATGAAGCTGGGCCTGATGGGTCTTTACTGACTTTAGGTATTGCAGCCACTACAGCTCTCTTCCAGTATGTTGGTGGTTCCCCTCCTTAAAAATACTGTTAAGCAAGACCTTCCAGATTTTATCAATTTCTTCCCTTCTAGCTTCCAAACTTCCACAGGAATACCATCTATTTCTGGAAACTTTCCTGCAGATTGATTATACGTCATCATTTTTATCTCATCTCCTCCTAGCTTAACTGTTAATTGCTGATCCTCATATACCTCTAGCCTTTGCATGCTTAAATATTTTATAATTATTTCCATTTGTGCATTTTATTGATTTCCACATTCCTCTGCTTTATATAAGTTTTCATAAAATTTCCAAAATATCGCTAATATTTCTATAGGATCTCCAGTAATTTTTCTTGTTATAGGTTCCCTAAGTTTGGCAACAACCCTTTCTAATTTCTGCTGCCTAAGTCGTTGTGTTAAAAGTTTTTGTAATCATGAGTTTTTATCAAAAAACATTAGATTAACAGCAGTCTTTCTAAACTCATGCATATTATCCAGAAACTCATGTATTTTCTCTTTAGCACTCTACATTTGAATGTCTTCTTCTTTTGTGAGATTTCCCCTTGTTCTACAACACTTTAACTTTTGTCAGCCCCTCTAAATAATTCTTCTTACTTTTTAACAATATTATTTTCTTTTATTTCTACTCTGTTTCTAAACTCCATCATTTTATCCCATTCACTAGCTATAACTTCTGGAGAAGTTTGAATAAATTCCACTACCCGTTCCTTAAATTCCAGTCTTTTTTAACACATAGGTGGGGAGTATCTCTTTTATACTTCATTACCCTGAATTGTTTTCTTAAAAGTTATTGGTGCTTTATCTGAGCTAATTATTGGACGTGTGTCAAAGCTTTCAATTACATACACATTTCCTGTGAAGTCTAGTCTAACCCAGTTGTACATTGGGGAATAGTATGCAAATTGTCTGTGAGTTCCTACTACTTAATTCATGTCTTGCATACCAAACACTTTCATAAATTTCTTCTGAAAAGTACCCTGTTTTGTTACATTTCCCTTCTAAGTCCCCATAAATATATTCATTGCTCCAAATCAAGTTCCAGTCCCTACCTATAAGTAATATTCCCTGCTGATTATTTCTCTCCAACATTTCATAAGCTCCATAACAGCAGTTTTTGGAGAACTATACATACATGCCAGTGAAATCCTTCTCCCTTGCCAGTAGTCCCTTATTACCACAAATCTACAATTACTATCTTTTTCTCCTCTTCTATCACTATTGGATATCTTCTAGCAATTAGAATAAGTACTGCCCTTTTCATTTGTCCCTGATATTCTGCTGAATATCCATCCCAAAATAATTTCTTTATTAAATCTACATGCTACTTTCCAAATGTGTCTCCTGTAGTATTGTTATTTGTACTCTGCATTTCTTAATTTGAGTACTCTTACCTTTATGTCTATACCTGTTAGACCATTTACATTCCAAAATAAAATGTTTGGCAGGTTGATCCTTTATACACTAATTTCTTGTCATCTCCATTTGAACTTATATCACATTTATCAAGACTTTTTGTTTTAGTAAAAACCCTCAAACAGGAAACAAAACACACCCAAGCACACCCCATGACCTGTTAACTTAAAACAAATGCACAAAACTATGAACAGCCTCAAACAATGAAGTTTAATCCTCCTGTTACGAACAGTTGTTCCAAATCAGTAGCTGTATCCATAGACATTAACTAACCTAAAATTAAGGTTATCCATACCAACATGTACTTTACAGGTTGTGCTCCTACTTACACTAATTGTTGTCTGATCATTTCCTATCTTTATTCCTCTCCCAGATGTGAAAAAGCAGTTTATATGCTTTCAGAAAACAATAACTTGTATCCTTACGAAAAAATGTTCTGGTTATTTTTAAATAAAACTAAATTATGTACTGTTCTAGTAAATGCATGAAAGTATAATAAAATGGAATTATGCACTGTTCTAGTAAATGCTTGAAAGTATCTAGTTATCAGAAAAGCTGCTATCTCTTACTCACTTCTAATATTTTCAAACTTTGTTTTTTACTGAGCTCCTTGTCCTTGTACCTTTTAATTTTGTGTTTCTCTCAGTAAACAATGTCTAGACCTCTCAGTTTATTGCTTTCAACTTTAGTCAACTTGCTTCCATGGAAACATAAGAACAGAATGTACTTCTCAACTGACATGGTACATTTATTTGCTAATGGAAAACTAGCCATTACATTGTGGTTTCTAATTAAAAAAAAACATTTCCTTAAACAAAAAACTTGTCATTAGATTAAGCCAAGGGAATTAATCCTGACATACAGCTATGCATAAGTAAAAGAAAACATTTCAGTGCTACATATATCATAATCAGTCCACTTTTACACCCCGTCTGCCACCCCAACAGCCCAAGATTACAGCCTAGTAGCATAAACACACTTTTGCTCAGCCCTTCATCTTTTTAGTATCTTATTTATCACATACAATTACATATTTATAAATACAGGTCTTGGCTGCTTTCTCATGGGCAGTTTTGTAGCATATACACAATGCCCCCTTACAATTAACAAATCCTACCGTGGAATATCAATCCAGTTACTTATTTGTACTTTCATAAAATTAATTCAGTTTTTTTCCTTACAGTTTCTCTGGTATAGCAGAAAATCACAGATTTTCTCTACATACTCTGTCCTCCAACTCTGCCATTTTTTGGAATAGCTCTTCTTACTTAGCCATCCTTTTCTTCATTTCAGTCTCTTTTTGCAGTTTTATCAGTTCATCTGAATAGCTGCTTAAAAATTCTTCCATTTTTTCCAGGCTTTTGTTATTTGAGTTGATATACTCTTTCAATGTTTCATTTAATCAGCTCTGAGCACATTTGCTTTATTTTTTTTCAAGATTACTGGAAGCCATGTCTTGTACCAAAGCTGGAACTTTAACTTCTTTCTGCTGAACAGCTGCAGGATTTTTCAGTCAGTATTTTCTGTTCACCTTTTCTACTGATTTTCTTTCAAGGTCTCCAAGTTTCTTTGCTGTCATCCAGGAGATGTACATAGTAGTCAATAACTGAATTACTGACATTTATCTATCAGTTTCTTTTTTCACACTGGGAGTGCTGAAATTAAGCTGTTGATCAGTGTGCAGCCATCTTGGAAAAACTAAATACAGATAACTTTGAGAAGAAATAGAGAAGTGTTGTATACTTCATCCTAGCATAAGAAGATTATTAGAAAATATTAAAACTGACATTCTTATGTGCTACTGACATTCCTTAGAATTGCTTAGATCTTAAAAACTGTACATTATTTTTTTGTTTTTTCTTCTCTGTATATATGCTTTTTCAAAATTTTCTGTATTTTTATGCGATTTAGTTAAATGTATTGCTATATATGCACAGAATTATATTTATTGCATTAGTATTAGACTGTATTTATACAATGATGATTTTTTTGTTTTTAAGAAACATCTTTATTAAATTATCATGTGTGACACGGGCAATTTTGCATTTATATAAATGAAAAAAAAATCATAGTGGCACAATCTCAGTTGCAAACATTATACCATACAAACCATGCCAACGCAACTGTAGCTGCAAATGTTATACATCTCTTTTAATATGTCAGGTCATTATCAGTCAGCCATTGTATAGCTCATTTAGATCCTGCCTTCTTTTAAACATCATTCCTCCTCTGCATGTAGTGCCCCACATTTTTCCTGTATAATTTACTCCTACAGTTTTCTAAATATCCCAGTTCCAGTTGTTTTATCTCTGTTACTATCTTTGTTACTTCTAATAAAGTCAGTTTAGACTTTGATTTTCATTTCCTAGTTAGTGCTTTTTGGCAGCCATCACAATTAGACAAAGCAAGGCCTTACTATGTTTAGGCAATTCCAACTCTGTATCATAGCTCAAAAAACTAATTTCCCTAGTCACTCCAATTTTCTTTGTGAATTGCTTATCCAGTCTCCCTTCCCAATTCTTCCAAACCTCTTCTGATTGAGTCTTAAAGTTATCATGCAATATTTTATATGACTGTCCAAGTTTAGAAACACAAATGCTTGATTCACCAATGTGTTTTCATCATAAACTTCTTCAGATGCATAACCCCATCCACAAAACCACATTTACTTATATACTTGAGTTAACCAATCATTTGATTTATAATGTTTTAAATTGTAAAAAGATGGGGTTAAAGAAAACCTGAAGTAATAACTTTCTGCTTTTAGTGGGAACAATAGAGCTCTTCTTGTGATATTTCAATGTTTTATTAGGTTTGTTTTGCGATTGGTTAACTCAAGTATATAAGTAAATGTGGTTTTGTGAATGGGGTTATGCATCTGATGAAGTTTATGATGAAAATGCATTGGTGAATCAAGCGTTTATGTTTTTAACCTTGGAGAGTCAATAAAAAACTTCTTGGGAGTGATTCTGGCATCGCTTGGTGTTTGTTGTAAAGTGTATTAACTGAAACAGTTATCTTTGTGTATTTATTGTACTCAGTACAATACAGTAATAAGACTAGTTGATTACAATAAACAGTTAAATGAACTGTGGTATGTATGCATGTAAATGCAACAATTATTGGCAATATTTTACATGCTTTACTAATTATTCCTTTCTTAATGGCCACTTCTGTTCTAGATTCTACTAAGAATTTTACTAGTGCTGGATAATCATTTAGGACCCTCACTATTTCTTTCTCTTTGCCTATTCTCTGATATCAGTCCTTGATATGGAAGGCAATCTCTCACCTGCAGTCCAAATAAGTTCTTAGCATCTTCCCATTCTATTACCTTTCCCTGTCTAGTTATTTGCTCGATACCTTAGTTCCTTTGCCAGTTTTCTCCAATATACTCCTGCCCCATATTGCCTATTCTTTGTATCCCTAATTGCAGTCACCCCTATCAGCAGACTCTCCTTTCTCTATTTCTGTATTGGCTTCCTTCTTAGAATACCTTTTGCTAATTTACGAATATAATATTCTGTATGATTATTGTTGTTCTCTTTAAAGGTTTGCATCCAAAATCCCAGTCTCTCCCTCTTACTTGAATGACCCCCTGTTTCTCCATCATCTCTTTCCATTTTGAGTTATAGTTTTCTGCGTGTGTTATGTACAGGAGCCGTAACTGATGCTGTGAAATACTCCTTCAAATTGGTTAATCCCAATCCACCCTGTTCTATTGGAAGAATAAGCTTAACCCATATGACTCTTGCTGTCTTCCTCTCCCAGATAAAATCCTTCAACTCTTTGATTATTTACAATCCAAGGCTTCTCTGGTTGATAAAAATATGTCTGACCTTTATATAAGGCTAAAGGGACTACAACCATTTTAACTGCTTGTATCTTACTATCAATATAGATATAACAGAGCCTCCATATTTTTCAATTTTTGTATTATCTTTTGTTTGGTCTCTTCCCACATATCCTTAGCTGCCATATCGGTATTATTTTTAATCCATGCTTGTAAATACTTCATATCACCATGTCCCCATAAGTATGGATATTAATGAACAAATTCATATCTAAGTACGTAATTTACTGCTATTGCTTTTATTTTGGCTTCATTCATTTTGTATCCCGAAAAGGTTTGAAATTGTCTCAGTATGTTCCATAGCACTGTAATGTCTCTTTTGGGTTTCATCAGGTATAAAATAATGTCATCTGCAAATAGAGCCAGCTTCTCTTGACTACCATATCAACTATATTCTTGAATTTCTGAGTCCCTTATTTTCTTTGTTAATGGTTCTAAATATAATGCAAACAACAAAGGGGGGACACCCCTGCCTAGTTCCTCTGCTCAAGCAGAGATTATCAGAGAGGACCCCACCCACTTTAATTTTCACCTCTGATCCCTCATATATTCTCCAAATATTTTTTTTCAGGGAATATAAATGCTTCCATTGCTCTGCTCATAAAGATCCAGCTCACTCTGTCAATGATTTCTCTGCATCAAGATCTACCAACAACAATGGTATTTTCTTACATTCTGCTTCCCTCTGGATCATCACTGTTCTGTTAATGTTGTCAAATGTATGCCTCCCCTCCACAAAACCACATTGATCCATAGCTATCAATTTTGGTATAACTTTTGCCATTCTTGAAGAATTCTGTGCACGTCTTTTTGTTTGTTATCTTTCTGTTAGTTGCATTTACATGCATACATACCACAGTTCATTTAACTGTTTATTGTAATCAACTAGTCTTATTACTGTATTGTACTGAGTACAATAAATACACAAAGATAACTGTTTCAGTTAATACACTTTACTTTCATAGTTTTCTTTTTAGATCTACAAGCATGTAACACCGATGCTGTCAGCTCTCTATGGCAAATACCCAAAGCTTGTTTAGGCAAAGTTACATTTATACCAGAAGGTATGGTATTTTTTTCAAAGTATGATGTAAAACAGTTCTTTCTTTGTATAACAGTTTTCCTTTGTTTCCTTGTCCTTGGTTCTTTGTAGTTTGATGATTCATGGAAACTCGGTCTTGCATTATTTGAAACGTGGTGTTCCATCACTATCTGATGTTTCAACTTTATCCTGCTTGATGTTACATTTCTTTACTTTGTTGCTGTTCTTCCAGCTGCCATTTGCGTAGTTATTTTTACAGACTTTGTTTCTCAATAACATACTCCTTTACACAGATGCCAAAAATCTAACTAAGCTATGCCAGCACACTTACTACTTCTTATTTTTCAGCATTTTATACTATTTCTAAATTAACCCTTTAGATTTCATATTATTTTAACCCTTTATATTTCATATTATTTTTGCAGCTTTTATTCAAGCTAATAATCATGCTGGCAGTAGTTTCAAAAGACAGTGTATACTAAATAGAACAGAGTATTATTTCAGTTCCCCTTGTTTAATTTGTTTGAGGAATGGACTAAACTTCAGTTAAAGAAAAGACTGCATTTGTTTCATCAGCGTTACTATTTACAGCATTTACCACTTTGTTTATATTTACAATCGTAACTTGTTGAGTTATTGTAACTCTTTGTAACCTGCCCCATATAAACTATTGTAAGCTGTTAATATTATTATGACTCTTAAAACTATTAACACAGGATGTATTAACCAATTTTGCAATTTGGTCCCAGATGAAGACCATCCTCTAAATATGTCCCACCAATTTTGGGCAGTGTCAGCTTCTGTTTTTGTCTTTTACTGGATTATTTGAAACCACACATACAAACTGTGGTACCACTTTAACAAACATTTTAAAATTTGAAGGCAATATTGTCCATTTATACTAAATTGTAATCTGTCTATTAAAGATACTTGTAATGACTTAGTAAATAGTAAGATTTTATTATTCTTGTAAATGTTCAATTTGTGAGATATTTTGTCCTACTAGTTTTTATACCAAGCTCTTTTAAATCTGCATTTGGTATTTTTAAAACTTGGAAATGTAATATTGAAGTGCAATATTGTTTTTTTTTTTGGTATTGTTGTCCTATCATAGTACAAGTGAATGGTATTTTTATCATTTGATCTGTATGAAGTATTGGCCTGTTACTTAAAATGTAAGTATTTTAACACATGGCGATAAAAACTGCACAGCACCATGAATGGTACACTTAGAAACCAAAAAACAGAAATGGACCAGTAATCCACACAGCAACACAAAATCGTATTTTTAGCGCTTTCAATCATTTTTATTCTGTGACCTTCTTCAGAAAATACTTTTTCATTATGTTTACGTCCTTTTATATTCTTTAACAGGAAATGACATTTTGATGACACAATCAATACTTGTTTAACCATATGTATAAACCAAATATTTTCATATTTAAAACAATTTTTATGTTATTAACTTAATATTTTTATAATAATATTTAATACAAATGATTAAATGATTAAATAATTAAATTATCTATATGTTAAAAAACATTTTATATTAATCATTTCATTTAATCCGGGGAGTTTGTCTGCCCCTAAATGTAGTTGCCAATATGCTTCTTTACATTCTAAGATGTTATTTAAATCTCCTCCAAAAATAACTTTGTCTACATTATCTAAAACAAAAAATTCAAATTTCTTGAATTCTTTGCAGATGCTAGAATGTCTAAAAAGAGCATTAGATCTGGATCTAATAACATCTTAGAATGTAAAGAAGCATATTGGCAACTACATTTAGGGGCAGACAAACTCCCCGGATTAAATGAAATGATTAATATAAAATGTTTTTTAACATATAGATAATTTAATTATTTAATCATTTAATCATTTGTATTTAATATTATTATAAAAATATTAAGTTAATAACATAAAAATTGTTTTAAATATGAAAATATTTGGTTTATACATATGGTTAAACAAGTATTGATTGTGTCATCAAAATGTAATTTCCTGTTAAAGAATATAAAAGGAAGTAAACATAATGAAAAAGTATTTTCTGAAGAAGGTCACAGAATAAAAGTGATTGAAAGTGCTAAAAATACAATTTCGTGTTGCTGTGTGTTGCTGTGTGGATTACTGGTACATTTCTGTTTTTTTATTTTAACACATGGTCTTTTTTGTATTACTATGTTGTTTATATAAATAAACAGTGTATTGGTAGAAATTATACCCTTTTCTTCCCCTGTTGAGTTTATTCTTATTTTTGTGTTATTGTCTACACACTGTGACATTTTTGCATGATGTCTTCCCCTTGTCAGAACTGTTACATTTTCAAGGGGTAATGTGCAGCATCTAATAGAGGTAGAGCTGTTTATTGAAATGTTTATGTCAGTCTTTGATTGTTTCTCTACTTTTATGTATGCCTGACCTTGTTTAGCTAACCATGCTGTTATATTTGTGTTAAATGTTATTCTTTCAAACGCACATGCTGTGTGCTTTTTACAACTGAAACTGTCTTGTGTTCTAGTTTGTGTAGCATTTTTCTAACTAAGTTTTATTTGTGAAATATAGTAATTCCCTCTGTTTTGATGTTTTGAATGCTGTGTGCCTTGGCTCGCAGCTGCATTTGTATCTATAGTCCTTGAAGCATGTTCCAGACACTGAACATTCAGCTTGTCTCAAGCTGTACCAAACTATATGTATGCTAGCAAAGAGAAGCACATGTATTTAACTAACTATATTATTTTTACATATATTATAACAACAGATGTTTATATGTATCTAACTAGTAAATAGATGTGCACATGCATTTATACATTTTTAAACATATCTATCACTGTATACATTCCCACAGTTTTATTTTAAATTTAAACTGTCTATATTAGTATGTACTTTTTAGTCAAGTTATATTGCTATTAACTAGAAACACATTGGGAAACAAAACCTTTAGTTTTTTTTTTGATACAGCAAGTTAACACAGTTTAATATTGTCAACACAATAATGACAACCATTACTATTAGAACTGGATAAATCTGAATATGACTCTACACAGTGATGTTTTATACAGTAATTTATTAACAATGCTTGAGTATTTTATTACAAAGGCATTGCAGCCTTGTTATTTGAAAAAAAAAAAAAACATGTTACAAATGTCAAGTTTTGACTTGTTACTATACATATAACACTTGAATGCAAAATTGTCCATTTACATAGATAAACCATTTACTATATACTGTACAGAATACACTTGCTTGTACAGATTGTTTTTGTATTTGTATATACATGGCTGTAATGTACACTTAGTCCAGTTTACAAACTTAGCATTAAACTGAAGCCTGCTAATTACATACCTTTTGCAGTACTGATGTTAAGTTGTCAATCTCGCCTTCATTCTTGCTGGATGGGTTCGGAGCCGATCCTCGGCGCCGACTCGGCCACTTACTAAAGCTTGAGAGCTAATTTTACCGGCTGGAGGCAACCCTATATCCCATGATGCAAGGCGATAACTACCCAGATCTCGTTTGCCGCTTTCACTTGCGAGGTGCTCTTTTTACCGGCTCTGGTAAGTTTTTTCAAAGTTCAGACTTTTAGTCTCTCCCCTTTAGTTTTAGTCACTACTGTTGTTGTGTAAACTCTTAACGATCAGTTTAACCCTTTTTCCATTAGTGTACCCTATTTTTCCAGTTATTTATCCCTTCCCCCAAGTTAGGCCTTAAGCCCCCCCCTTTCCTAATTTTTTGTCAGGAATTCTGTGTGGTGTTTGAGTGTGTTTGTATCCCTGTTTAATTTTATTGGATTGGGTGTTTATTGTGTGTGTGTCTGTGTTTTTTGTCACTTGTGTTACTCGACACAGTTATGTCGAAGGACACAAAGGTCTCAGGCTTCAAGAAGTGTGACTCATGCTGTCAGAAGATGTCTCTGACAGACGGTCACACTTCTTGTGTTTACTGCCTGGGACCTCTGCCCCTGCAGCACTCTTGTGCTGTCTGCCATGCCTTCAGCCCAAGAGTCCTGCAGGAGTGCAGAAATAAATTAATACTGAGGGGCTTATTAAAGCCTGAGAGCTCCCTGACTAAGTCGGCTCCGGGGAAGCCCTCAAAACCAGTTAAGCCTTCGGCTCCAAGCCCTAAGCCATCGGCTACTGGTTCGCCTTCTGTGACGAGATCGGCTCTGGCCGGAGCCGATCCTTCTATGTCACAAGCTACAGTATCGGCTCCATCCGGCGCCGATACTGCTAAATTTGAGCACTCAGTGTTGGCTCTGGCTGTCGGCTCCTTCGGCTCCACCTATCTCAAGCAAGAGATCAAGATCCCCTTCGTTGGAGTCGATACATTCGGCTCCGAGATCACCCCTGCTCTCAGAGTGGAGCCATCGGAGCTGGTCTTCTCGGTCATCCAGGCTGTCCGACCACGAACTTGAGAGAGTGGTGAGTAGAATATTAAAGTCTCAGGCATTGGCCCAAATGCCCCATAGCCCGTCTCAACAGACGGTAGCTATTACACATCCACCTAACATTCCTCCTTCGACTCTCTTACAGAGCTCGGAGCCGGAGCTCGTTGGAGCCGTGACTGTTGTGACTTCAGAGCCGATACCACCCCCTCCTTCGGCTCCATCGTCATCTGCTCCGATTTCCTCCTTGATGCCTTCATTGGAGGGATCCAGACATCTGGTCTCTCTCATCGGCTCCGAGGAGTGAGTGGCATCGGACCCTTGTCCGACCCCGTTCTCCCTCTTGGAGCTTCGGCGCTGGTGAGCTCAGCCCCGACATCAGCCTCGGAGCCATCCCTGTCAGTGCAGCCTGGGGTTCCTATCTCTTCAAAGCGGGAGCCTTCTGGCCTCTCTGATGGGGGAGCCTTCGAGGTGATGAGGAGTGTACTAGCCCCAGGGCGTAGTCAACGGTCAGTTCCATCAGCTCCTCCCACTACAGTGCCTGCTGACGTCTCTTCCCACTCTCTTGCTCCCGGACCGAGAGATCCAACGCCTCAGGTTTCCCCACTGGGAATATATTCCTCTTCCGAGGCTTCTCCTGACCCATCAGGTGAGCCTCCGCGTAAGAGGACATGTAAGAGGAAACATCTAGACTCCCCTGAGTCTGTTACATCTGATACTGAGTTGGATGAGTCGGAGGGATCCCCAAGGTCCCCCTCTGAGGATGTCTCTTTCTCAGACATCCTTGAACTCCTTAAGCAGAGGGGGAACTGGCCTTCCCTTAATCCTTCCGAGGACGAGTCGGTATACCTGGAGGCGTTAGGTTCTCGACCCTCCACCTCCTGGGTGTCTCCGCCTTTCGACCCTCTTATGGACGTGGTGGCTCGCAAGGCATGGATGGCCCCGGATTCGGTGGAACCCACTCCTCGGAGGCCTTCTAAATTCATCATGGCCCCACCTGATAGGCAATTTTTGACAAAAGGTGTCCCGGTTGATGCTATGGTGGTGGCTGCAACCACCAAGAAGGAACTAGCTGATCCTTCAGTACCTGTCCATCCTCCTAACAAGGATTCCAGGACTATGGATAGGTACAGCAAGCAGATATTTTCTTCAGCGACCTTTGCCATGCGGTCGCTGAACTACTTGTGTCACTTCACCCGCCTCCAAAGAGATGTTCTTAAAGAGTTGGGAGAAGTTTTACAGGATCCGTCAGCTGCTGGGTCCCAGGATAAGATTAACTCACAGCTAGGAACCCTAAACTCTATTGTAAACTCCTCCATGCAGCTCATTTCATATGCAGCTGATGGAGCGAGTAGGGCTGCAGGCACAGGAGTGGCTTTAAGGCATCACTCCTGGATGCGGCTTTGTAATTTTGCAGACCCCTTCAAGGTGTCCTTCACAAACTCTCCCTTTGATGGTTCAACCTTGTTCGGACCTCAAGTGAAAGACACCTTGACTAGATGCGGACAAGATGGCAAGACTCTTTCTGCCGTAGGAGTCCATTTCTCCACCCCTTCAAGACCTTACACAAAAGGTCAGAAGGGAGGGAAAATGTGGTTCCGCAAATCTCAAGGAGTCATGCCTGATGCACGAGGTCAGTTTACCCCCAGAGGCAGAGGGGGTAACAATAACAGACGCCACCATAGGGGCAGAGGAGGTCCGCAGAATCAGGGTAGCAGGGAGCCTCTCTCTGACAAACCCTTCCAGCATCCCTGAGGTGTTGCCCGATTGTCCACCTTCGGAGGCAGTCAGGGGAAGATTATCGCTGTACCCAAAAGCCTGGCTTTCCCTTTCTCAAGACAAATGGGTACAGTCGATCATATCCGAGAGTTACAAAATTCCCTTTATCCAAACCCCAATTCAGCAAAAGGGAAGCCTTCCAGACGTTCCACCCGGTCTAAGGGAGCTAGCAGTACCAGAAATATCAAAACTGCTAACAAAAAGAGCCATCCAGCCAGTCCCAGCAGACCAAATAGGATCCGGAATCTACTCAAGGTTCTTTTTAGTACCAAAAAAGACAGGGGACTGGAGACCAATATTAGATCTCAGCAAACTAAACAAGTTTGTAAAGAAAACAAGATTCCGGATGGTCACACTTCAGTCCATTCTACCCTTTCTGGGCAAGGACAATTGGATGTGCTCGGTGGACCTTCAGGATGCGTACTATCACATCAAAATTAACAGGCGCTCCAGAAGGTTTCTCCGCTTTCGGCTGGGGTCCAGTCACTTCCAATTCAGAGCCCTGCCATTTGGACTCACTACAGCCCCCAGAGTGTTCACCAAATGTATGGCAGCGGTTACGGCTCACCTGAGACATCAAGGATTCCAGGTGTTTCCATATATAGACGACTGGCTCCTCACTGCCACCACCAGGCATCAACTTCTCCAAGCCAGAGATTACACCATTCACATTTGCAGAGGGCTAGGGATCTCTATAAATTTTGAAAAATCTGCCTTGTCGCCTTGTCAATCTATTACCTTTATAGGCGCCAATTTGGACACCGTACAACTTTCAGCAAAGTTAACAGACCAAAGGATCTTGGATATTCAAAACCACATCCATGTGATTCTCCAGAGTGACAAAATTCAGGCCAGATTTGCCCTGAAAGTTTTAGGTCTTATGGCGGCCGCCATAACACTTCTTCCCCTTGCCCGCTTTTACATGCATCTCCTACAGTGGATGCTGTTTGCCCAATGGTCCTTTCAACGACTTCCAATGCGTCACAGGATCATGACAACTCCAACTGGCAAAAGGCATCTGACCTGGTGGATATTGTCCCCTCAAGTCCATCAGGGCAGACCCTTTGTTCCTCCAGCCCTGGTCGCCACGGTTACATCGGACGCCTCCCTGATCGGGTGGGGTGGGCATTATCAGGGCAGGATGGTCCATGGCACTTGGCAACCTTTCGAATGCCACCTGCATATAAATGTCCTGGAGATGAGAGCAGTCCCCTGGGGACTATTGCAGTCCAAACGGACAATATGTCCATAGTGTGGTATATCAACAAGCAGGGCGGAACAAAGTCCTATCCCCTGTATCGAGAGGCACTCAGACTTTGGCAGTGGGCAATCTCTTCTCAGCAGTTTCTGATAGCAACACATATCCCCGGGAAGTCCAACATCATAGCGGACAGGTTGAGCAGAGCTATTCTCATGCCTCACGAGTGGTCTCTCAAACAATCTGTGACGGAAGAGATTTTTCAGAAGTGGGGCCTTCCTTGCTGCGATCTTTTTGCTATGCCTCAAAACAGCAAATGCCCCGACTTCTTCTCCCTCTTCCCCCTTCCAGGCCATCCCCCCAGAGATGCTCTAATCCAAGATTGGCCCCGAGGACTTCTCTATGCCTTTCCTCCCTTTCCTCTAATACCACAAGTAATTCAGAAAGCAACCGCCTTGAGAGCCAAGATGATTCTCATTGCCCCTTATTGGCCTCAACAGATATGTTTTCTGTTTCTGCATCATTATCTTTTGGTACAGCCATGGCATCTGGACCCAGTTCCAGATCTTCTGACCCACCAGTCGGGGCAGCTGCACCAATCCATACCTTCTCTCAACCTCACTGCTTGGTTGCTCCACTTCCGTCCCTAGCCAGGCTTCCTATGATTTCTAATCCCGTCCGGGATATCATAGTAGCTTCCCTTAAATCTTCCACCAGAAGGATTTATACTAGTAAATGGCAACGTTTCTCCTTCTGGGCAAAAGCTAGGAACATAGATCCCTTTACATCTCTGATTCATTCAGTCTTGGACTTCCTAGCTGAAATTTTTCACTCAGGAACTTCTTCCTCCACAGTAAAAGTTCAGTTGGCAGCCATTTCAAATTTTCATATTGGCTTGTTGGACCACAACATCATGTCACATAAACTTTGCAAGGCATTCCTTAAAGGTATATTTTTACTTAAACCTCCGATTAGAGACCCCCCACCACAGTGGGATCTAAATTTAATCTTAACATCCTTGATTCTTCCCCCCTTTGAACCTGCGGCTACCTGTTCATTGAAATTTCTTTCTTGGAAGACACTCTTTCTGGTCGCCATTACTTCTGCCAGGAGAGTATCTGAGCTTCATGCCCTCTGCATTCGTCCTCCCTACTTAATCTTCCACAAAGACAGTGTTTCTCTAAGGACTAATCCGTCTTTCTTACCCAAAGTGGCATCGCAGACTAACTTAAATCAATCTATTGATCTTCCAGTTTTTTTCCCAAATTATTCTAATAGAGCGGAGCAAAAACTACATTATCTCGATGTTCACCACCAACTCAGATATTATCTGGACAGAACCAAACAATTTAGGAAATCTGATCAACTGTTTTTATCCTATGCAGAGAACAGGAAAGGCCTTCCGGTATCCAAGGTAACCCTATCTAGGTGGCTGTCTTCTGTGATTACATGCATTTATCAACTCAGAGGTAAAGAGTTGACTTCTAGGCCAAAAGCCCAATCAACCAGAGCACTAGCTACATCTACAGCTTTTCAGGCTAGACTTCCAATAGACACTATTTGTGCAGCAGCCACATGGGCCCCTCCTCATACCTTTGTTTCGCATTACAAATTGGACTTGGCCTCCAGAAACAGAGCAAATTTTGGTTCCACCATTCTCAAGAGTCTGTTCCATTGAGCCACCCAGGATAAAGGTGCTAGGGACGCGGTCCCATCCAGCAAGAATGAAGGCAAGATTGACAACTTAACATTGGAAGTTATGTACCTACCATAACGTTCCATGTTAGTTGTCTTCTCTCGCCTTCTTTCTTGTGTCCCTCCCACCATCCCCCTAGTCTGGTCAGACCGAGAAGATTGTTCCTCTTCCTTGAAGAGTCCGGATCCAATTTTTCCAGCTAATTAGCTTACTATTGTCACTAGATCAGGTTGGTCTTTTTCGAGGAATTATTACCTCTTCCTCCTCCTTTCCAGTTGGAGGAATATATTGCATAATTTTTCCTTAGCTACCAAACGAGATCTGGGTAGTTATCACCTTGATTCATGGGATAAAGGGTTGCCTCAAGCCGGTAAAATTAGCTCTCGAGCTTTAGTAAGTGGCCGAGTTGGAGCCCAGGATCGGCTCCGAACCCATCCAGCAAGAAAGAAGGCGAGAGAAGACAACTAACATGGAACGTTATGGTAGGTACATAACTTCTCATTTACACAGTTAGTGTAAAATTGAAAGCATGCCCTTCCCCCTGTAGTATACATTATTTTATTGCAGTACTGTTTATTTGCTTTATGCTATTACCTTTTTTGAAAAGACATTTACTGTTACTACTAGCTATTTGTACCCTCCCTTTTTGTAAAGGGACCTGCATAATTTATTTTAACTGCATACCATAGTCCATGTACTGACTGTACTCGGTGTAGTATTTGCTTGCAAACAGATTATTAATAACATGTATGCACAATTGTGACATGTTATTACAATTACTAAACAGGATTAGACTTTTGTGATTTTTGCTTAATGCTGTACGTGAATACTTAACAATAATGTTTTAGAAAAACATAAGCCGTTTGGCCTGGCAACCAGTCTTGTTTTCTTGACCTTATAAATTTTAGTACCAGTAACATTTTATGTTATGCAACATTCCTTGTAACTACCCATTCAAGCCTGGAAAGATTTGAAATCATATTACTTACTTTTTTTCTTTTCGCGCATTGCAGACGCTTAACCCATAACTCCTTCAGCACTTACTCGTACCTTCAGTCATTTGTTAATATACTTGCAACTTGATATTAGAATGCAGTTGTAAAACTCTAAGAATTATAATAAACATTTGTAATTTGCGTAACTATGCATAATACTGCTTTTGAATACTGTTTTTGTTGGAGCCTTTGCTATTTTTTATGCTATGATACAATTACAAAATATTGTAAGAAACAAAAGAGATATTGACTTAACTAACACATGCTTGAAACAAATATATTTACATTTGCTGTTGTTTGCCTTTTTTTGCACGTTACATGAAAAGAAAATACATGCATGTCAGTCTTGTGACGTCATGTCTTTTCTGCGTTTAACTACTTTCATTTGATTTCTCCACTTCACCCCATCCTCCACCACTAACACTCTACCCTCCACTTCTGCTTCTCCTCTCATTTCTTCTCCATCATCACCACCCTCAAATACCCCCTCCTCCCATTCCCCACCTTTCTCATTAAAACCTATACCCACATCTACCATAAAAAACTCCTTCAGAAACTGAAGCCATGCTCTAATGCTCCAGATAGCATTCCTTCATACGTTCTTATAGCTGCCGAAGCCATTGCCTACCCCATCAGCATTCTAATCAACCGCTCTATCCAAGAAAGCATAGTACCCCAAATTTGGAAAAAAGCTTTTATCATACCTTTACATAAAGGTGGCATTAATAAAAATATTACTAATTTCCGTCCCATTGCTATCCTGTCTCCCATCTTTAAACTCCTAGAAAAGTGTATCCATCTACAACTCCTTCCACATCTCTTAGACAATCACCTACTAACTCCCACACAACACAGATTTAGACCCAGTCACAGCACTATGACAGCACTCCTCTCCTTCCTGGAAACTGTAAATAAAGCCTGGGACTCTGGTCACATTGTTTCTACCCTCTTACTTGACCTCTCTAAGGCCTTTGACACTATCTCTCACAATCTACTTCTAACTAAACTCTCTAAGCTTAACCTATCACCTTCCTCTCTGAACTGGTTCTCCAGCTACTTATCCAATAGATATCAAGCAGTAAAATGGAAAAAGGCCACCTCCTCATTCCTTAATACTCCAATTGGAGTTCCCCAAGGTTCCATACTGGATCCCCTCCTCTTTAATATATTTATAAATGACTTCCGCAATTCTATCCCTTTCTCAAATATTATCCAATACGCAGATGATTCAACTATTATCTGTTCTGCCACATCCATCCCTATACTCCTAAAGCTTACACAAGATGCATTTTCTACCACTGAACAATGGATGAAAAAAGATCACCTAGCACTCAATGCTTCTAAAACCAAATTAATGGTATTTACTCCCTCCAAAGTCACCTCTTTCAATATAAACACATTCTCTATCCCTAGCCATAACAACACATCTCTGAAATTGGTGTCAGAGACCAAATTACTAGGGGTCCAAATTGACAGTCAGCTAAAATTCAGTTTCCACCTTCACCTAAATATAAAAAAAAACCATCAAAAACTAGGCATGTTCTACCGACAAAATCGTTATCTCACACCCTCCACTAAAATCACTCTCTCTACCTCATTTCTTATCCCCTCCCTTCTCTATGGAGCCCCACTCCTAACTAACCTACAATCTTCCCTTAAAACACAACTTTCTTCTTGCTATAACAAAATCGCCAAGTTCACTACCAGCCATAAGTCCTCCACCCACCACTTTTCTTCTCTCCACAAACTAAAATGGCTAGAACTATCCAATCAGCTCACTTACACTCAACTTACTCTTGCACATAAGCTCATTTTCAACCCCTCCTTCTGTCCCTCCCTTTCCTTTAAAATGCACCTGCCTGACAGAGTACTAAGGTCTAACAACCAAAGCCTAATAGAATTGTATAAACCAACTCATCCCCCAGGTAAAAATCTCCCATCCTATGGTCTAGCACGTCTTTGGAACTCTCTACCACCATCCATTTGTACCACCTCTAACTGCTTTATATTCAAAAAATCTCTTCACTCACATCTAGTATCCCAGTGGGAATGCTCCTGCTCCCACCCCATATAATTTACACTGGCAATTTCCATTTTACTTTCTCTCCTAACTCATACATCCTTCCCTTGTACTTACTAAGCTATTTACAAAGACTGTATTAGAATTCACCTCTTAAATGCAAGCTTCCTAAGATGTAATGGATTCTCAGTATTTATACTGTAATGCTCCTTTTTTACTAGTCTGTATCATCTGTAATGTTTTTCACTAGTCTGTACTATTTGTAATGTTTTGCTCTAGTCTGTAATGTGTAAAAATTGTAATCTAAAACCTATTGTAACCTTGCTTGTTTTTGGAGCTTTTCTCCCCGGGACTCCATTGAAAACGGGTTCATCTTGGCCCAATGGACTATCCTGGTAAACCAACTGCAAATAAATAAATAAATAAATAAATAAATAAATAAATAAATAAATTTATAAAACTTAGAACTGTTTTGTTATTTGAAATGGTTTTAAAATTACTATTTAAATGCCTTGTTTTAACTGAATGAAAGTTTGTGCTGTGTACGCTTAACCATTTTGTAAACGTAGAATAGTACATAGTAAATTATTTTTTAGCAGCGCTGGTAACTGCTGTTGCTTTAACTCTTTACTAACCAGATTATATTTGTTAGTATTTTGTTCTGCTGACTTTAAAGCTGTTATGCACTTTTGAAAAAGTGTTTGGATATATTGTCTGAACTCACTCGGACTGTGTCTTAGAAGTTTATTAAATCTTTTTGTCAGTTCACCATGAACCTCGTCTCTGTTCTTATCTGTTTTGTAATGTGCAGTGGTTTTATGCCACTTTTGTCTAGCAAGATGTACAGAATATTTTTTTAAATGACTGACTGGACCGATATTGTAACTCTGAAACCAACATTTTACATGTGGTGACAGGACATAATGCACCTGGCTGTTTACCATGACTTACATGATATTGCACACAGAAAGCAGTTTCTTATGACTTGCACAATAAAACATTGACATGAACTTTACCTAGTAAAGTACTACATGTGCTACAGTTCTGTTTATACGAGTGTTTAAATTTTGACCATACATGTGCTGGACTACTATCACCGTCTACCTGAAAGGTAGCCTTGCATTTTACAGTTCTTTTGTTTATGGCATCCATGCTGTAGAATGAGAAACACAAAGAGAATTACCAGTTTCTGTGTGGAAGGTGGCCAAATCTTCCCTTGAGAAATCGTGGAAAGCCCCTCATTGATTCTCTGAAAAGGAGGTCAACCACAGTTTGCAGATTCAACTGTGAAAATGCGCAGGACCTGTGGAATTTGCAGAGAGGCACTGTTCTGTTACTGGATACTGTACAGAAGAAGGAGGCAAATGTTTGCACTGGAATGGAAAGTACTAACTGAATAAAATAAAAAAGAAGCTGTAGTTGTCACAATAAGAAACCATTCTGTCAGCCAACTGTGACTCGCCATTGAAAAATTCTATACACGTCTTTTTGTTTGTTATCTTGCTGTTAGCTGCATTTACATGCATACATACCACAGTTCATTTAACTATTTATTGTAATCAACTAGTCTTATTACTGTATTGTACTGAGTACAATAAATACACAAAGATAACTGTTTCAGTTAATACACTTTACTTTCATAGTTTTCTTTTTAGATCTACAAGCATGTAACACAGATGCTGTCAGCTCTCTATGGCAAATACCCAAAGCTTGTTTAGGCACAGTTACATTTATACCAGAAGGTGTGGTATTTTTTTCAGAGTCTGATGTAAAACAGTTCTTTCTTTGTATAACAGTTTTCCTTTTTTCCTTGTCCTTGGTTCTTTGTAGTTTGATGATTCATGGAAACTCAGTCTTGCATTATTTGAAAAGTGGTGTCCCAGCACTATCTGATGTTTCAACTTTATCTTGCTTGATGTTACATTTCTTTGCTTTGTTGATATCCTTCCAGCTGACATTTGCGTAGTTATTTTTACATACTTTACTCCTCAATAACATACTTCTTTACACAGATACCATACTCTAACTAAGCTATGCCAGCACACTTACTACTACTTATTTTTCAGCATTTTATACTATTTCTAAATTAACCCTTTATATTTCAAATTATTTTTGCAGCTTTTATTCAAGCTAATAATCATGCTAGCAGTAGTTTGAAAAGACAGTGTATACTAAATAGAACAGAGTATTCTTTCAATTCATTTTGCACTATAGACGTAAACACTTTATAATCATGATTTAATATTGAAATGGGCCTGTATGTAGCTGGATCTGATGGATCTTTGCCCTCTTTAGGTATTACAGCTACTACTGCTTTCTTCCAGGATGTTGGCACTTCTCCTCCTTTTAGAATAATGTTAAATAAAAATTCCAGAACTTTATCAGTTTTTTCCCCTCCTAGCTTCCAAACCTCCACAGGAACACTATCTATTCCTGGAAACTTTCCTGTAGATTGGTTATACATCACCATTTTTATGTCCTACGATCCTAACTGTTAGTAATTGAGTCTCCTCTACCTCTAGTCTGGGCATATTTAATTATTCAATAAATATTTCCATTTGTACCTTTTCTTAATTTTCATATTTTTCTGCTTTATGCAGACTTTAATAGTATTTTGAAGTATTTCCAATACTTGTACAGGATCATTTGTTATCTTCCTTGTTTTAGGCTCCCTAAGCTTGATGACGTCCCTTTCTATTTTCTGTTACCTGAGTCATTGTGCTAAAATTTTTCTGCTCTAGGGTTATGAAAAAACAATTGCTTAGCAGCAATCTTTTTAAACTCATGCATATTATCAAAGTAATCCCTTATTTTCTGTTTAGCATACTCCTCTACTTGTTCTATGAGATCCCCCCTATTTTGCAGCACTTTAACACTTGTCAGTTCCTCTAAGTAATTCTTGTTACTTCTTAACCATAACTCCCTTTCATTTCCACCATATTTTTAAATTCCACTTTAATTTTATCCTACTCCCTAGCTATATTTTCAGAAGAAATTTCTATCTTCTCTAATAGCTCCTGAATAATTTCCATTGCCCATTCCTTAAGTTCCTCTCTTTTCAAAAGATAGGTGGGAAAGTGCCAGTGTCTCATTTTTATTTCATTACCATGTGTTTTTATTTTAATTATTATTGGCACATTTATTTATTTATTTCACATTTGTTAACCAGGTTGGTCCAGCTGAATTACAAAAAAAAAAAAACATTTTCAGTGAAGACCTGAGGAGAAAAGATCCAATAATGTCTACAGCAATAAAAAGTAAAATAAACATTATACATAAGATACAATAAAGTACAAACTGTAATGCCAGTATACAGAACAAATTATAGTTGTCACATAAGAAAGTGTGAGCACTAAAAATATAAACATACAAACAGTTTAGTCACAGTGCTGAAAAACTAACATGTTCTAATATTTATAAGAATTAGAAATAATGCAAGACACTTCCTAAGTAGAGGTTGTAGAATGTGAATAGACAGTGGTATATGGGAGGCTAATTGGGGTAACTGCAGTGACAGATTTTGAGTTAAGCAGGTGATCTTTTAGTGTCTTTTTAAAGTTATTGTCATGAGTTATACTTCTGATATACAATGGGAGGTTGTTCCAGATATGAGAGCTAGAGTATTTATAAAGGTTTTTGCCTATATGTTTACAGGGTTTATAGGTCAGTAGTAAGAGTTGAAACTATGAAGAGGACGATTGGGGGTGTAATAGGACAGAAGTCTGGAAAGTGTTGAGCAGGTAGTGGGGTTATTGAGAAGAGAGTGAGCAGTTTGGAGTTGAGTGAGAGTAAGTTGATGTGGGAGTTCAAGCCAGTGAAGTTTCTGTAGGACTAGGCAGTGGTGGGAGGAGTAGGGATGATTTACAGCAACTCTAGCAACTTTATTGTATGTTGATTCGAGTTTGTGAATAAGGGAAGATTGTAGGTTAGTCATGAAAGGGGAGGCACAGAGTAGGGCGGGTAATAAGAAAGTTTGAGCAAGGGCATGTTTGGATTCTGCATTAAGGTATTTTTTTATTTCTGTAAAGTAGGCCTAACTTGTAGTGGGTTTTGTTGATGCTTTATTGGACATGTAGGTCAAATTTTAGTTGGTTATCAATAATGGTGCTGAGGAGTTTAATTTGTGTTTCAACTTTTATAATAGTGGTGTTAAGAGAAGAGATTAAAAAGGTAGATTTATAATGGGAGAGGGAGTTAGGCAGAAAAAGGAGGAGCTTTGTTTTACTGGGATTGAGGATGAGCTGATTGCCATTGAACCATATTTCTACAGAAGAAAAGGAGTTCTGTGTATTAGTTAACAGGTCTGACACATTTTCAGAGACAGATATCAATGTGGAGTAATCTGCATATTGGACGATAGAGGAGTGACTGCAAGAAGTATGGTGGTTATTGGTAAAGATGTTGACTAGCAGAGCACATAATCTGAAATAGTTACTGGGTACATACCAAGACCTTCAATTAAATGTACATGTTCCTGTGAAATGTATATTCTGTCTCGCCTAGCCTGGTTTTTGTATCTTGGAGAATAGTATGAAATTCACTGTGAACTCCTAGTACTGAATTCACATCTTCCATGCCAAATGTTTTCATAAATTTCTTTAAAAATCTACTGTCCTTGTTATATTTTCCCTCTGGGGGCCCCAGACACATCTTCACTGTTGCAAATCAAATTCCATTCTCCACCTATAAGTAATATTCCTTGCCAAAAACTGACTATTTCTCCCAGAATTTTCTTAAGCTCCGTTATAGCAGTTTTCGGTGGAATATAAATACATGCCATTGTAATCCTTCTTCCTTGCCCATAGCCCTTTAATACTATAAATCTTCTGTTATTTCCTTTTATATTTTCTTCTATTACTATTGGAGCTTCTCTTGCCATTAATATAAGTACTCATCTCTTCCTTTGCACCCGATATTCTGCTGAATAACCATCTTGAAGACTTTGCTTTATCAAATTCACATGTTCAGTTCTTTCCAAGTGTGTCTCCTGGAACATAGCTACATGCACTCTACACTTTTTAATATAATTCACTATTCTTTGTTTTTTGTATTTATCTGTGAGACCATTAATGTTTAAGCACATTATCGAAAGGATCATGTTCTTGAGAGATACTTCTTCCCACCATTAATATATAACAGCTTTTTTGTTAAATGTATGGTTCCAGCTTTTGTATTCAATGCATGCACCATTTGGCAGGTTAGTCTTTTATACAATTGTTTCTTGTCATCTCCATTTGAGCCTATGTCACATCTTGCAGAATTTTTTGTTTTAATGAAAACCCTCAAAAAAAAATACACACGCCCCCAATGCCCCTGTAAAACCTAATAACTTTATGTACATAATAAGAACAAACTTTCTAAAATGATAGCCACCCCACAGGCTAGAGACACCCAAAAAGAAAGGTCATTCATGCTAAGACGCATGATACAGCCTGTGCTTTTAATAAATGCTATTTGATTTTTGTCTTATCTTTACAGCCCTCCCAGCTAAGAAAACACTTGAATGCTTTCAGTAAACATTTTCTCCAAGCCATTTCTCTTTATCAGATTTTCTTCTGGTGACATGCAAACCAGATACAAACTGCTAAGGACACCTTGTTTACCAGAAAAAAAAAAAACGTGTTATATTCAATATTCTTTTCCATTTACATGTTTTGTAATATGCTTGTTGCTGGATAAATCCCAGGGTTAACCCAATAATTTGCCTGTGCAAGCATGAAAGAAAGCACACAAATTTTTCTTTTGTCATGCTCTCTCAGCCAGACCTTCCATTCTCCTTTTTTTCCTCACATTGCATTACCTACATTTCTTAAAACTGAACAGGTAAAAAGAGAGAAGGGACAAAAAGGAAAAAAAAAAAACCAAAAGTACCTGTTTATATTAATATTCTCATTACATTAAAAGAAAAACTGAAAAAGATTTACTTCATAGCTTGCTAAGAAATTCATGCAACATTTAAGCATTACCATTAAGAGAAAAAAAAATTTGTTTTACTTACAGTTAACTTTTTCCATTCTCCTTCCCTCTCATAGTAGTTCTCTAAAGCTTAATGACATAATGTAGGGCATATGTTTTAGAGTCCCCTAAAATTTTAGCAAAGTCCACAAAAATCCAATATTTCTAAATTCTCTTCTTCGGCTATGTTTCACAAACATAATTATTGCCTTGTAATCCCACAATTGTTTGTTTACAGGTGACTGATTTTATTCTCCAAACATTAATAACATGAAGCAGGGTATAAGCTTTAAAGTTTCCCACAAGTTTAACAAAGTCCAAGAAAGTTCAATATTTTCAGATTTTTCCTGTTCTGTCATACTCCACAAGTATAACTATTGCGTTATCATCTTAACGTTCATCTCCCATATCCTGTCTCTGTTTCATTTCCAACATATTCTAGATTCCTTCTAGTCGATTCTTATGGCATCTTCTTTCTCTCAGGCAATTGAAACAATGGAAAAGATTTCATGGGTCTGTGTCTCTGCAGTCCTTAGCATCAGGACATCACAAAACAGAACCTCCTTCTGATTCACAGCTCACTCTTTGTTGGCAAACTTTTGTATTTCCTCCTTATCTTGTACTTCATCAAAAATGATTTTGCTCCTCCAGGAAAAAAGACTTGGAAGATGGCTGGGTGCAGCAGTTTCAATCTCACGACCTGCTTTGACATTCCCTAAATAATGGAATATATTTAATCCTCTTTTGCCTGGTGTGCACTGAGTAATCATTCTCCACAAACACTGTACTATCTCCCACTTTTAGCATTTTATCTTTCTCTTTCTGCCACAGTTCTGCCAAAATCAGTTCCTCCTGTCAATAAGACTGCATCTTTCCTATTAAAGGTGTATGTTGTTTTTTAGTAACCAGATTTGGAGCATACACATGATGTGCCCTTTTTGTTAACTTGTGGAATGCCAGTCCAGTTGCTTATTTGGCTTTCATAAAGTTAATACAGTCTGCTCCTTCCAACTTCTCTAGTACGGCATAAAATCTCAAGTTTTTATGTTCTCTGTCCTCTAATTCTATTATTTTTTTGAAACATCAATTATTGTGCAGTCTCATATTCAGCCAGCCTTTTCTTCATTTCAACCTCTGAGTTTTGCAGTTCTGTCATCTTATCTGAATATCTGTTTAAAGCTTCTTCCATTTTTTTCCAGCTTATTATTGTTTGTGTTTATATACTCCTTCAGTGTTTCATTTATTTTAACCAGGTCTGTGTGCAGCTGCTTTATACTCTCCTCTAGGTTACTGGCTGTCATGTCTGGAACTTGTAGTGCTTCTTGCTGAACCACTGCAGTACTCCTCTCAGGCTGTGATTCTTTCTCACCTTTTGCAACTGATTTTCCTCCAGATCCTTTATATTTTTTTTCCTGGCATCCATACCTCTTAACCTCTTAGTGGAAGAAATCTGGACAAAGTCTGACAAAATGGGGGGGACAAAGTTCCAAAAATAGGAACAGATTTTAAACATTGCTCTTATGAACAAAGAAAGCTGTTAGAGTTACAGGTTTGTGTTTAAATAAATTTTCTGAAGGATTTGAAGTCCTAAAGACAAATATATGTCATTATTTAGTGGCTTCAATCCTCAGATCATCCCAGTGATTTGCCAGAAAATCACAAATTTTATAAGGGACAGACCAAAAATATGAGGCAAAAATCTGGACATTCTGAGAATACCTGGACAGTTGAGAGGTATGCTGCCATCCAGGCGGTGCACTTACTAGCCAGTTATTGAAATTAACACAAAAATCTAGAGCCACTGGCCTTCTTTGCTAAGTTTCTGTTTTCGGAGGTTTACTGCAGTGGTGGTGCTGTGGTAGCATTGTCGCCTCACAGTAAGACGTTGTCCTGTTCGATTCTCAGCTAAAGCGTCTTCTGTGGGGAGACATGCGTGAATGGGCATACCTTCGTTGAAGGTTGTATGTCAGGGCTGGCAACTCGGTACGTAAAAATCTGCTGCAAATCATTAGCGGACCGGAGTTTTGCTGTGGCGACCCCTAACTGGGAAAAGCCAAAAGATACAACAACCTTTACAACAGAGAAACACACTGGTGCGATTGCTCATATCAAAACAGTGACAATTTTTAATGTTTGAAAATTAGCAAATCGAAAAGCAGATTCACTGATTTTTTAACATAAATGTCGAATGGAAAATGTAATGAAGTGTAAAGCAGGGGGGCAAGCCCCACTACACCTCCCATGTGGGGAGCTGCGGCCCCCACTTTAATATTCTAACTCTGGGATCGCACTACAGTGGAGAAAGGGATTATTTTCCAATCCCCACTGTAGTGCGATCTGCCCCAAAATGCCGAATCTGCAATGAATGAATGTCACTGTGCATTCGCTCATTGCACATTCAAACCTTTTTCCATTCGGCGTTTGCAAACATCGTTTCGGACAACTGCTGTTCGCCCTTGTGCAAAACGCACACATGAAGATAAACCATTTTCAGACTGGGAGAGCTAGAATTAAGCTGTTGCTCAATGTGCAGCCATCTTGGAATCTCCACAGTGTTGATTTTGTTGATCTGTTTCATATGAAATTAATTCATTTATAAGTAAATTAATTGAAAGCATAAAAAAATCCATTGAACTCTGAGATGCTCTCTCATTTTTCTATATACCTACCTATTTTTCTATGCAGCCAGTCCAGGTATGGAAATAAGGGACATAAGGAAAGGTAGAGGTGGAATGCAGGAGTCCAGGAAGTTATCAAAGGAAAGGAGTACAGGAAAGTGTAGGAGATAGAATGGACCAGGCTAAGAAAGAATACTGGTTGGCTAATAAAGAGGCTAAGAGAGAAGTTAAAATTGCAAAGAACAAGTTTTCAGTGGCACTTTACTAGTTTCTGGAAGGTGACTTAGCAGTTGGAGCAAAGAAACTATCAGGTTGCAAAGCAAAGGCAGAAAGATAAAGAAAATAGTCATCAATCACACTTCATAAGGGATCCAACAAAAACCTGCTTATTAAGTACAAGAAAAAAGTAGATGTTCACAACTGTAGGAAGTATAGAGATATCAAGCTCTTGTCACACTGCATGAAAGTGTTGGACAGGGTGATTAACAAAACAAATTTATGGAATAGTAGAAAATATGATGGGAGATGAGCAGTTCAGATTCAGATCAGGATACAGCACAAATGATCCAATGTTTGCAATGAGTCAGATAGTTGAGAAGAAGTTAGAGACAAGAAAGAGTCCAAATAGGCATTCCTAGACTTGGAGAAAATATATGAGAAGGTCCAATGAAAGCTAATTTGGTAAGTTCTACAATGGTTCAAAGTCTTGGAAACATTAGTAGAATTACTACAGGCTCTGTTGAAGGACCCAATGATGCAAGTGGGAACAGTGATCAGGCTCAGAGAAGGGCTGCCAGTGGGAGTGGGTGTGCATTGGAGTTCAGTTCTGAACCCACTGCTGTTCATACATTAGCAGTCAGGATGGAGGGGACAGATTAACAAAGCTGCTATAGGAAGACAGTCTACATTACAAGAGGAATGAAATAAAGAGTAGAAGGTACACAGGATGAAAATGAGAACAGACAAGATGGTTGCCATAGCAGCAAAGACAGGGACAGAGAAAACTGGTACAGAGTATCGTAATAGTATGTGACAGAAGAATGCCAAAGAAATTGAAAAGTAAGGTGTACAAAACAGTGGTGCAACCAGTACTACTGAATGGTACAGAAACCCGGACAGTGAAATCAGAGCAGTTGAAGAAGCTTTAGGTCTGGAGATAAAGTTCCTGAGACTAGTGGTTGGATGCTCACTGGCAAGAAATGAGGACATCAGAGTAGAAGCCAAAGTATCTCCAGTTGCAGAGAAGGTCAAATGGAACAGATTACAATGGTTCAGGCATGTGTGCAGAAAAACAAAAGACAAATTGACGAAGAAAATTTGTGAGGAATAGGAAAAAGTCAATAGGAAATAAGGCATGCAGCAAACATATAGATGGATTATGTTAAAGGAGACCTGTGACCATCAAATACGACTGTTGAAGAAGGCAGGGAAATGACATTAAATTGATAGAGATGGTGACAATTGATGTCATACCCTGATCCCATGTAGAAAATGGGGAAAAAAAGGGGTCTGCTGCTGCTGCTGGTACCTTTCCTTCCCAAATTTTCAGAGCATATATTGGGTTATTTTTCACTTATGTGTTCTAAAACTAAGCTTTTAAGCTTTCTTGTCACTTACAGTTTCTTATTCCTTAAAGGTTTCCATTTGAAATTCTAAACATTCTCTGACGTGAGCTGCTTGCTTTCATTCATCCATAAACTTTTGAAAATGTTTTGAGGAAACTTTTGAATTACACCATGTCTCTGATACGAAACAGCTGATCTGCATGGAGAAAACTATACAGCCACCTTCACTTTATCAGTGAGCACATTTTGCACTTTGGCTCCTTCCTGTGTTGAATTTTAAAGGATATCAAATTCAGTTAGCCTCAGTCACTGCTCCAGCAGAACCATAGCCAGTAAGAGACTTTCTCTAAAGTGCAATCTAACAGTCTAAATGTATGTAGCCATCAAGATCTTCCCCTTAAAATGAACTGTCCCTCCTAAATTAGATCTCTCTTTTTACCTACAGCCTATATTTTTATTGCAAGAAACATAATAACTTGATAAAAGAAAAATTAAATTCTGGTTAAATGTGAGTCAGATATATGTAAACTGCAAGTCAGTAGTTACAAATGCATAGCTGATAGAATACAGCAGTTAATTTTGTGCTGCATTCAAGAAAGCCTACATGATCTGCTAGGACCATGTGCACATCACACCACAACACGCACATGATAATGCATTGTTTCAGATTCAGTAAGCCACTCTACATGTGGTGTAGAGCTGTGCAAGCATGGTAAACACTGTGGCATGCTAATTACAACATAAGCAGCTGAAATGTATGCTAATCAACCAATCCAAGATGGAGGAGCTATTCAACAAGGCATAAAGCAACTGTGTAGACAGTGCTGGTTTTCCCTGTGAATTCCAAAACCTATTAGAATACAGCTATGTTAAGGAGTCTAACAGAAAGAATATTAGTGGCTGCTGTTGCTTTAATCCATGTGTATGTGCAACAGGCTGAAGTCTGTGCTGCTGCTACTAACATGGCCAAGAAGAAGAGTTTTTAGACCCCATTTAACTTATCACAATTTGCAAGAGGTGGAAATTGTAGAGCGGTACAGGGTGGATAGAGAAGTACTACAGGAACTCTGCAACCTGCTGTCATCCTCAACTCAGACCAAGGGCAAATTGAGGGGTGCCTTTACTGGTGGAGCAAAGGGTATGTATAGCACTTAGAATTTTAACTACAGGAATCTTTCAGAGGCCAACAAGGGACATACTGGGGGTGCCACAGGTATCATCATCCAGGATCCTCCATCAATTCCTAAATGCTATGCTTCAGCATGCCAGTGACTATATATATCCCCCCCCCCCGTACACCTGAGGACAGAGCCACAAATACACAGGAGTTTTACCCTGCAACACACTACCCTGAAGTACTAAGGATTCTAGACTGCACACATACAGAAATCAAAGCAAAACCCAGGGACATACCTCCCAACCTCTTAGCGCAAGAAATCTGGACAAAGCCTGACATAGTGGGGGGACAAAGGCCCAAAAATAGGGACACATTTTAAATATTGCTCTTATAAACTTAGAATACTGCTAGAATAACAGGGTTTGTGTTAGAATGTTTTTTCTAAAGGCTATGAAGTCTGAAACTGAATGCATACCATTATTTAGTGACTTTAATCCTTAGATCATCCCAGTGATTTGGCAAAATTTTTATGAGGAACAGACCAAAAATATGAGGCAAAATTCTGGACATTCTGCAAAAATCTGTACAGTTGAGAGGTATGCCAGGGTAACAGGGAAGGGTGTACATAAATAGAAAGAGCTTCCACTCCATTAATTGCCAAGTCATGTGTAACATTAAGGGAACCATCTTGAATGTGTGCACTAGCAACCCATGCAGTTACCAAAACTCACATATCTGGCACAACTCCCAACTGCATGAGGTGTTTACTAGGGATGATATCCCACAGGGCCATTTACTGGAAGATGCAGGTTACGCACTAGAACACTGACTGATGACACCTATCAGAAATGCACACACACCAACTGAAGAAAGCTGCAGTGAGGCAGACACTCAAATAAATATCATACAGCATGTGTTTGGACTGCTGAAGTCATGGGTCTGGTGCCTAGATACATCTGGGGAAGCCCTGCCATACAATCCACATACATGTACTGAAATCTTCACTGTCTGTGCCATGCTTTACAACATCATCCTGAGAAAATAGCCTCAGCAGGATCCCACCACTACTGGCAAGGCCACCACAGCCACACTCAGATGACGAGTCAGAGGGAGAACATGCAGCTGCTGTGGGTGTAGGCAGATGAAGTCATGCTCAATATGCCCCTACATTGGTTAAGAGGCAATGCAGAGCACACTCACTCACTACCTAAGGGGCTAATACCTTCAGCCTATGCACAGAGATACAGTAACATTGACGCCAGACAACAATCACAACCTTTACCTACCCATGTAATGGCTGTGTACTCCTAGCATCAGACAGAATCAGCCCTGAACTAAAACTGTAGCAACTGTCGGATTTACAAGGTAAGTGTTGAACATGTAATATTTTAAAAAAATGTGAAATAATACAAATGAATGTCATTGCATACTGTTATTTGGTAATGTAAGTAAGTAAAAGGTGGTTGACTTTTACAGCAATGACTTCAGCATGCGACAGCAGTGACTTATGTGAATACGTGTTGGTTGATTTACAGCTATGACTTCAACTTCAGCATGTGACAGCAGTGACTTATGTGAATATGTCCTTTATCATGTAATAGGCCTCAGGCATCAAAGATTCACGGGTCTATATTAGATCACCGAATGCTTAACAAAGTGAACGGTGATTAATTGACCCACGCCACTTCGATATTTTGCCGTTTCAGGCTTTTGAGTTCGACTAAGACACATTCGAAAGAATGCGTCTTCGGTCTTCTAATAGGGAACCAGATTCACACATTCATACCTCTCAAGAGTACTGATGGTCACAGAATGTCCTCAGTTTGACCTCATACGTTTGTAATAGCAAATTATTAAAGAGTGAAGTTAGGAATTAATGACGCACATTCCAGTTTCAGACTTCTTATGCCTCAGAAAAATCATAAAAATAGTGATCCAAAGACTGTTTGATCAGTTGTCTTCCTTTGTAAGACCAAAATATTTAAAAAGTCTCCCTATTTTTCAGCCTTTGTCCCACTTTTAATTATAGTTTGGTTCAGCTTTGTTGCCATAAGAGTGTGGGAGGTATGTACATATTACAAAAACCTGTAAGAAAGCAGTACAATTAGCAAAACAGCATCACAAACACGAATATGCAAAGTACTAATTCAGCCATGAACTCTGAGCATCAGACACAAAACTTATATATCCCTGAATCCAAAAGTCAGGAAAAAAAGTTATGGCACAGTTATCATTTGTGCAGGGTGTTGGGGGGAACAGAAGCCTAGGCTGACACAAAATGTAAGTGAGTGCATATGAGTAAGAAATTGAAACAGACAGACATTTGGATAAAGTATCAAATGGACACTAAGACAGAATGAGCTTTAATCCCCTCATGACTGAACCATGTAACTGTTGTGTGTGTGTCTGTATGGATACTCTAGGTGAAATTGGTGTATGAGTGTCTGCAAGAATACAACCAAGCTCTGTGCTAGCTCTATATCTTGTATGTCAGATGGGTGTGAGCCATGCATGGTAGTGGTGGCAGTTCATCGTCGTAGTACCTGACCATGAGAACTGGCTCTGCTAGGAGTTGCACTGGCATGTTCACACCCATGGTGAGATGCACTACTGCTACCTGAATGTGACTGATGTCTGCTGGATAAGCTCTCCCAACCAGTATGCCTAGGACCATGACACCATGATCTACCATGTTTGGGTGTGGACACCTTAACCACTGATGGAGCAGTGCAAGTAGTGTCACTACAGGAGCATGATTGGGCACGGCCACATCGGCTAACATCAGATGATGTGGCAATGCCCATTCATGCTCCTGTAGTGACACTACTTGCACTGCTCCATCAGTGCAAGTAGTGTCACTACAGGAGCATGATTGGGCACGGCCACATCGGCTAACATCAGATGATGTGGCTGATCTACATCCATGTGGATGCCATCCCCCTTCTAGCAGACATAGACGCTGCCTGTTCCAATGTGTTATTCATCTGATCCATTGAATTGGCAATATGGTGGAGGCAGTCACGCATGTCAGCCTGTTCCACATCTACAACCCTAAGCATTTCCTTGGAGATCCTATTGGAACGTGCCTGCGACTCCATGATGGCCATAAACATACAAGTGGCACAGAAAGACAAACCTGGATCAGGTGGAGGATAAACAGCAGGCCTCCTCCAAGCACCCCTAACAACTCTCCTGTATGGCACCTCGCCCACACTTTGGCTATGGCCAGAGTCAACAAGCATTGAAGCCACAGTAACCACACTGGCCTGATTGATTGCCTCACCCTCATCCTGTCCAATATCGGAGGGCTAACTAAAATGGGTTTGCATAGGCCTACTGGCTGTGTCCACTGGAATTACAGGAGATGGCTGAATGTCAACTTTAGTGCCAGAGTCAACGTCTGTAATTACCACACACTGTGCCTCTGCCTCTATTTCCCTACCATAATCATCAGCTAGACTGTAATGTGTTAGTAACACCAACACCAATACAAAAAGCAACTTTGAAAAAATCTTAAATCTCCTTTTCAACTTCCGTTTTTATTAAAATATAGAACCATAAAATTCAAAATTCTTAGTTCACAAGCATCCAGTCCCAATATAGTGAAACAATGTTTCTATCAAAAAATGTAACTAGTAATTAGAAACAAAGTGGCATATCTTGAATTATCTTTAGTTGTAGCCTTTCAAAACCAACAAACCATTCAGGTCTTTCTCGGTGTCAACAGTTCTTCTTTTGTAGCAATGAGAGCTCAAATAATATTATATTATATTAAACGCCTTGGTTTAGATAGTCTTACATAGTAGCATTTGATTTAGCACAGTCCTTCAACTCTGCTAAGTAGTTGTACGCTCCTTGTATAAGGCTTCACACCACTCACTGAGGAAAGTTTTGAAAACAAGTATAATTAAAATGTATCAAATAAGTCCACGAAATATGTCCCAACTCTCACACGATAAGCGCTTTCAGATAAACCTTCTTCAGATCATATAAACGGGACTCCATTACTCTTTATTTGAAATAAATCTACAACCAATGACAACCTGAGTCACTGACAACGCCTTTGATGACATCAGCTATACAAAACCATTTTAGGTCTTATGCCAGGCCTCTTCAATTATCCAATGGTAGGTTTTCTAGCCTTCAGAGTTGGTTTTAAGGGAATAACATTATTCAACCCTGGAGGGCGGTCCGCTCGCAAATTAATGATCCACTTAGTTTCACTTAGTTAAGTTCTGTACACTAAGTCACCGTTCCTATTTCCCACATGGATTTTTTTTCAATAACTTTAAATAGAAAACTATGTGTTGGAAATCTAGATACATGCAACGCCAATGCAATATGCAAATCTTCTCTACGGATATCACTAAGATGTCGAAGTATTCTTTTCTTGAAAATCTGATTAGTCTTACCAACATAAAATGATGAACATTGTTTACAGGTTGCCAGGTAAATAACATTTTGAGAAGTACATGTAGCTTTGTAGTGAAAAGTAAAGCCCTTGCCCATATCTGGATGTTTAAATGTATTGCTAGTATCAATATGTTCACATGCAGAGCAGTTACCACATCTAAAGGTGCCTTTACATCCTTTAAACTTGGGTTTAGAAAAAACATCTTTCATACATAGGAGCCTTTTGATGTTCTTTTTATTCTTATAACAAAATTGTGGTTTATCACCTACTATGTTATGAAGTTTTACATTTTGAGTAAGAATCGGCCAATACTTATATATAACATCTTTGATCAGTTTGTTATCTGTACTGTATGTGATCATTAAACGCATAGGGAATGCTCCTTGATTTTTCTCTTTTAGCTTAACTTCTGACCTGTTAACTTGGTTACTGTGAAGCAAGCCCATTGCTAAATTCGTATCTCTCTCAGTATAACCACGTTTATGCAGGCGTTCTTTCAAATCAGCCATTTCTTTTTGCAAGTTTACATCTTGTGTGCATCTTTTTGTAATCCTAGTAAGTTTATTTTTCATTATATTACTCGTAACATGCTTAGGATGCATGCTACTTTTATGAAGATAATGATTTTTCCAAGTTGGCTTCATATATAAAGAGGTCTGAATTTGTCTTTCATGATCAAAAAAAATATTAATATCCAAAAAGTTAACAGAGATACGGGAACATTGCCCTGTGAATTTCAAAAATGTGGTTGTGTCATTAAGATAGTCCATGAATAGCAGAAATTGATCTTCATTCCCTTCCCAAAGCAGGAACAGGTCATCCACAAAACGACCATAATATTTTACCTGGGCATACCATGGGTTAGTAGCACTTAAAATATATTTCTTCTCCCAATCAAAAAGAACAATATTCGCATAACTATTGGTGCAGGGGGTGCCCATGGCAACACCCCAGCACTGCCAATAAATGGAAGGTCCATAAATGAAGAAAATTGTGTTCAAAATTATTTCTAAGAGAACAGATAAGGTTGGGATTGTTATTATTAATCTCTTCTTGTCCAGTAATTCGTCTCACTGCTTCAACCCCATAATCATTAGGTATTGAAGTAAATAGGCTTGTTACATCTAAAGTGGTCAGTAAAAGGTCTGTTCTATCTAGCAGTGTATCCATAGTCAGTCTAAACTTCTTCAAGAAATCATCTGTGTCTCTCAGGACACTTGGTATATTTAGTAATACTTCCTTCAATTCTTTTTCTACATACATAGACATGTATTCAGTGACCCATCCTTGCCCTGCCACAATGGGGTGTAAGGAAGGGTCCAGAAGATTTTTATGTATTTTAGGTAACCCACTTATAGTTAGAACAGTCAGATGGGCAACATTAAGGAAGTTATATTGATCAATGCTTACGGCACCTTCCATAAGCATATCATACAACTGTTCTTGGACATTTATCATACTTTTTTCTAATTTACAAGGATGTACTTCAGTGTATGTTTCTTTATCATTAAGCATCTCAAGCATTTTATTTCTGTACCATTCAGAAGAAAGAATAACAATAGTTCCTCCTTTATCCGCAGGTTTCAACACTATTTCTTCATTATGCTGTAAATTAAACAAAGCTTGTCTCTCATCTGTAGTTAAGTTGTGATAATGTTTTGTATCTTTCCCTGTTCTTATTTGTTCAACCTCATCATTACACATGCGAGTGAACAAATCCACCTCCAGATGATTTATAGGGACAAATATACTAGGTTTCTTGAGTGCTTTATTCTCCGGTTTACTATTCCCATATATACTTCGTAAAGTCACATTTCTTGCAAAGTACTTCAAGTCCAGTATAAAGATTAAATTGCAATGTCTCTAATTTTGTAATTTGAGTATTAGTTCATTCATATTTATTCAATTCTGTTGGTCTTGAATAAAGGCTGCTGCTTTCTCTTCTTCTGGTTTGAAGAACTCTATTAACAGACACATGTAGCAAAAACTGTTCTCTAAGTTTATCGCTTGCCATCTTGCTAGTAATTCTGGATATTGGTTCCCATAAATGGGCATGCATTTAATTCTCATTCCTCTCGGAATGACTTGGTTATGCATACTAGTTTCCATGTGATAACGCTGCCATGTTAACCTTTTAAGACGATATGCAGTATTTTCTACTTCATTTATAATGGCATCAAAAGTAGCATCATCGTGGTGTCAGTCAGTTCACTTTCATTTAGATGTTCAAAATTCACCTGTAACAGGGGCTTAGCTGCTCCTCCCACAGTTTCAGTTCCCATACTCGACGACATAAACATAAGTGCAGTCTTCATTTTGCCAGTTATTGTCTTTTCATTTACGTTGGAATTATCTGCCATGTATAGTGAGTATATACCAAACAAAAGACAATACAAATAAATGTATTACTCACTATTAAGGTAGCGGCAAGTATAAAATTAAATCTATATACATTAAGCCGCTACTCCATGGCTAGACTGTAATGTGTTAGTAACACCAACACCAATACAAAAAGCAGCTTTGAAAAAATCTTCTTAAATCTCCTTTTCAACTTCCGTTTTTATTAAAGTATAGAACCATAAAATTCAAAATGCTTAGTTCACAAGCATCCAGTCCCAATATAGTGAAACAATGTTTCTATCAAAAAATGTAGCTATTAATTAGAAAAAAAGTGGCATATCTTGAATTATCTTTAGTTGTAGCCTTTCAAAACCAACAAACCATTCAGGTCTTTCTCAGTGTCAACAGTTCTTCTTTTGTAGCAAAGAGAGCTCAAAGAATATTATATTATATTAAATGCCTTGGTTTAGATAGTCTTACATAATAGTATTTGATTTAGCACAGTCCTCCGATGCTGCTAAGTAGTTGTATGCTCCTTGTATAAGGCTTCACACCACTCACTGAGGAAATTGTATAATTAAAATGTATTAAATAAGTCCACGAAATATGTCCCAACTCTCACACGATAAGCGCTTTCAGATAAACCTTCTTCAGATCATATAAACGGGACTCCATTACTCCTTATTTGAAATAAATCTACAACCAATGACAACCTGAGTCACTGACAAAGCCTTTGATGACATCAGCTATACAAAACCAATTTAGGTCTTATGCCAGGCCTCTTCAATTACCCAATGGTAGGTCTTTTAGCCTTCAGAGTTGGTTTTAAGGGAATAACATTATTCAACCCTGGAGGGCGGTCCGCTCGCAAATTAATGATCCACTTAGTTTCACTTAGTTTCATTCTGTTCACTGTCAACTTTCCTATTTCCCACGTGGATTGTTTCAATAACTTTAAATAGAAAACTATGTGTTGGAAATCTAGATACATGCAACGCCAATGCATTATGCAAATCTTCTCTACGGATATCATTAAGATGTCGAAGTATTCTTTTCTTGAAAATCTGATTAGTCTTACCAACATAAAATGATGAACATTGTTTACAGGTTGCCAGGTAAATAACATTTTGAGAAGTACATGTAGCTTTGAAGTGAAAAGTAAAGCCCTTGCCATATCCGGATGTTGAAATGTATTGCTAGTATCAATATGTTCACATGCAGAGCAGTGACCACATCTAAAGGTGCCTTTACATCATGTTAACTTGGGTTTAGAAAAAACATCTTTCATACATAGGAGCCTTTTGGTGTTCTTTTTATTCTTATAACAAAATTGTGGTTTATCACCTACTATGTTATGAAGGTTTACATCTTGAGTAAGAATCGGCCAATACTTATATATAACATCTTTGATCAGTTTGTTGTCTGTACTGTATGTGATCATTAAACGCATAGGGAATGCTCCTTGATTTTTCTCTTTTAGCTTAACTTCTGACCTGTTAACTTGGTTACTATGAAACAAGCCCATTGCTAAATTCGTATCTCTCTCAGTATAACCACGCTTATGCAGGCGTTCTTTCAAATCAGCCATTTCTTTTTGCAAGTTAAAATTTTGTGTGCATCTTTTTGTAATCCTAGTAAGTTCATTTTTCATTATATTACTCGTTACATGCTTAGGATGCATGCTACTTTTATCAAGATAATGATTTTTCCAAGTTGGCTTCCTCTATAAACAGGTCTGAATTTGCCTTTCATGATCAAAAAAATATTAATATCCATTGGTAACACATTACATTCCGCCATGTAAAGTGGCTTGATTTATATAGTTAAATATTATAGCCGCTACCTTGATAGTGATTCCCTTATTTGTATTACCATCATCACAGAGTCTGCCAATTCTCAGACCTGGGATGGTAAGGGTCCTACACTTCCACTGTAGGATCTTCTCCCAAAAAAGAAAAGCACAGGCAAGAAATTGGTGCAGGGTACCAGGTCAATATATGCAAAGAAATACCAACACTGTTACTACCACACATGGTGCAGTAATACACACATTTTCCCTGACACCATATCAGATATTGGATAAATTAAATCTTTCTGTCCAGTGCTCGGTCTGAAAAAATGTTTCACCCCAAGTCCGGGTTTATTGCTATGGAGGATAGTTTCGAAGTGGTTAAAATGTAAGGACCTATCAGCAATGACATAGCACGGGTTGAAACTTTTGTGCCTTTATATGTCCTCATTTAAAAAACTTGGATGACACTTCCCCCTTCAATTCCTTTGTAATAACGAGAATGTATTTTGACTGTACCCTTTCCCTATAATTAGTTAGTATTTTACTATCAAAAAAATTAAAATGAGGGTGGTACTATGGAAGCTCCTCCTGGCATACTTGTTCTCCCTGAAAATTGCAATCAATTACATGCTGTTCTCCCTTTATAGGGGAAATCCCAACAGGGGGAAAAACTTTATTTTGTAAAAGTGGTGGCTCTGTAGCAGCCTGCCTCAGGTAGCCATCTTTCCATGAGCCACTGCAGTTGCTGTCCTCCAAGCCGATGAAATCATGTCAGTGCTCCATGACACACCTGATGATTGCCCTGCTCTGTCCCCAACGTTCTCCCTGAAGATACGAATTTAGCAATGGGCTTGTTTCATAGTAACCAAGTTAACAGACCAGAAGTTAAGCTAATGTGGTAACTGCTCTGCATGTGAACATATTGATACTAGCAATACATTTAAACATCCGGATATGGGCAAGGGCTTTACTTTTCACTGCAAAGCTACGTGTACTTTTCAAAATGTTATTTACCTGGCAACCTGTAAACAATGTTCATCATTTTATGTTGGTAAGACTAATCAGATTTTCAAGAAAAAAATACTTCGACATCTTAGTTATATCCGTAGAGAAGATTTGCATAATGCATTGGCATTGCATGTATCTAGATTTCCAACACAGTTTTCTATTTAAAGTTATTGAAAAAATCCACATGGGAAATAGGAAAGGTGACTTAGTGAACAGAATGGAACTAAGTGAAACTAAGTGGATCATTAATTTGCGAGCGGACCGCCCTCCAGGGTTGAATAATGTTATTCCCTTAAAACCAACTCTGAAGGCTAGAAGACCTACCATTGGATAATTGAAGATGCCTGGCATAAGACCTAAAATGGTTTTGTATAGCTGATGTCATCAACGGGGTTGTTAGTGACTCAGGTTGTCATCGGTTGTAGATTTATTTCAAATAAAGAGTAATGTAGTCCCGTTTATATGATCTGAAGAAGGTTTATCTGAAAGCGCTTATCGTGTGAGAGTTGGGACATATTTCGTGGACTTATTTGATACATTTTAATTATACTTGTTTTCAAACAATTTCCTCAGTGAGTGGTGTGAAGCCTTATACAAGGAGCGTACAACTACTTAGCAGTGTCGAAGGACTGTGCTAAATCAAATGCTATTATGTAAGACTATTTAAACCAAGGAGTTTAATATAATATAATATTCTTTGAGCTCTCATTGCTACAAAAGAAGAACTGTTGACACCGAGAAACACCTGAATGGTTTGTTGGTTTTGAAAGGCTACAACTAAAGATAATTCAAGATACGCCACTTTGTTTCTAATTACTAGCTACATTTTTTGATAGAAACATTGTTTCACTATATTGGGACTGGATGCTTGTGAACTAAGCATTTTGAATTTTATGGTTCTATATTTTAATAAAAACGGAAGTTGAAAAGGAGATTTAAGAAGATTTTTTCAAAGCTGCTTTTTGTATTGGTGTTGGTGTTACTAACACATTACAGTCTAGCTGTGGAGTAGCGGCTTGATTTATATAGATTTAATTTTATACTTGCCGCTACCTTAATAGTGAGTAATACATTTATATGTATTGTCTTTTGTTTGGTATATACTCACTATACATGACAGATAATTCCAATGTAAATGAAAAGACAATAACTGGCAAAATGAAGACTGCACTTATGTTTATGTCGTCGAGTATGGGAACTGAAACTGTGGGAGGAGCAGCTAACCCCCTGTTACAGGTGAATTTTGAACATCTAAATGAAAGTGAACTGACTGACACCACAGATGATGCTACTTTTGATGCCATTATAAATGAAGTAGAAAATACTGCATATCATCGTAAAAGGTTAACATGGCAGCATTATCACATGGAAGCTAGTATGCATAATCAAGTCATTCCAAGAGGAATAAGGATTAAATGCATGCCTAGTTATGGGAACCAATATCCAGAATTACTAGCAAGATGGCAAGCGATAAACTTAGACCAGTTTTCACTACATGCGCCTGTTAATAGAGTTCTTCAAACCAGAAGAAGAGAAAGCAGCAGCCTTTATTCAAGACAAACAGAATTGAATAAATATGAATGAACTAATACTCAAATTACAAAATTAGAGACATTGCAATTTAATCTTTGTACTGGACTTGAAGTAATTTGCAAGAAATGTGACTTTACGAAGTATATATGGGAATAGTAAACAGGAGAATAAAGCACTCAAGAAACCTAGTATATTTGTCCCTATAAATCATCTGGAGGTGGATTTGTTCACTTGCATGTGTAATGATGAGGTTGAATAAATAAGAACAGGGAAAGATACAAAACATTATCACAACTTAACTACAGAAGAGAGACAAGCTTTGTTTAATTTACAGCATAATGAAGAAATAGTGTTGAAACCTGCGGATATCAGAGGAACTATTGTTATTCTTTCTTCTGAATGGTACAGAAATAAAATGCTTGAGATGCTTAATGATAAAGAAACATACTCTGAAGTACATCCTTGTAAATTAGAAAAAGGTATGATAAAGGTCCAAGAACAGTTGTATGATATGCTTATGGAAGGTGCCGTAAGCATTGATGAATATAACTTCCTTAATGTTGCCCATCCGACTGTTCCAACTATAAGTGGGTTACCTAAAATACATAAAAATCTTCTGGACCCTCCCTTACGCCCTATTGTGGCAGGGCAAGGATGGGTCACTGAATACATGTCTATGTATGTAGAAAAAGAATTGAAGGAAGTATTACTAAATATACCAAGTGTCCTGAGAGACACAGATGATTTCTTGAAGAAGTTTAGACTGACTATGGATACACTGCTAGACAGAACAGACCTTTTACTGACCACTTTGAATGTAACAAGCCTATTTACTTCAATACCTAATGATTATGGAGTTGAAGCAGTGAGACAAATTACTGGACAAGAAGGGATTAATAATAACAATCCCATCCTTATCTGTTCTTTCTTAGAAATAATTTTGAACATGAATTTCTTCATTTATGGACCTTCCATCTATTGGCAGCACTGGGGTGTTGCCATGGGCACCCCCAGCGCCAATAGTTATGCGAATATTGTTCTTTTTGATTGGGAGAAGAAATATATTTTATGTGCTACTATCCCATGGTATGCCCAGGTAAAATATTATGGTCATTTTGTGGATGACCTGTTCCTGCTTTGGGAAGGGAATGAAGATCAATTTCTGCTATTCATGGATTATCTTAATGACACGACCACATTTTTGTAATTCACAGGGCAATGTTCCCGTATCTCTGTTAACTTTTTGGATATCAATATTTTTTTTGATCATGAAAGGCAAATTCAGACCTCTTTATATAGGAAGCCAACTTGGAAAAATCATTATCTTCATAAAAGTAGCATGCATCCTAAGCATGTTATGAGTAATATAATGAAAAATGAACGTACTAGGGTTACAAAAAGATGCACACAAGATGTAAACTTGCAAAAAGAAATGGCTGATTTGAAAGAACGCCTGCATAAGCGTGGTTATACTGAGAGAGATACGAATTTAGCAATGGGCTTGTTTCATTGTGACCAAGTTTACAGGTCAGAAGTTAAGCTAAAAGAGAAAAATCAAGGAGCATTCCCTATGCGTTTAATGTTCACATACAGTACAGACAACAAACTGATCAAAGATGTTATATATAGGTATTGGCCGATTCTTACTCAAAATGTAAAACTTTGTAATATAGTAGGTAATAAACCACAATTTTGTTATAAGAATAAAAAGAACACCAAAAGGCTTCTATGTATGAAAGATGTTTTTTCTAAACCCAAGTTAACAGGATGTAAAGGCACCTTTAGATGTGGTAACTGCTCTGCATGTGAACATATTGATACTAGCAATACATTTAAACATCCAGATATGGGCAAGGGCTTTACTTTTCACTACAAAGCTACATGTACTTCTCAAAATGTTATTTACCTGGCAACCTGTAAACTATATTCATCATTTTATGTTGGTAAGACTAATCAGATTTTCAAGAAAAGAATACTTCAACATCTTAGTGATATCCATAGAGAAGATTTGCATAATGCATTGGCGTTGCATGTATCTAGATTTTCAACACATAGTTTTCTATTTAAAGTTATTGAAAAAATCCATCTGGGAAATTGGAAAGGTGACTTGGTGAACAGAACGGAACCAAGTGAAACTAAGTGGATCATTAATTTGTGAGCAGACTGCCCTTCAGGGTTGAATAAAGTTATTCCCTTAAAACCAACTCTGAAGGCTAGAACACCTACCACTGGATAATTGAAGAGGCCTGGCATAAGACCTAAAATGGTTTTGTATAGCTGATGTCATCAAAGGCATTGTCAGTAACTCAGGTTGTCATTGGTTGTAGATTTATTTCAAATAAAGAGTAATGGAGTCCCGTTTATATGATCTGAAGAAGGTTTATCCGAAAGCGCTTATCGTGTGAGAGTTGGGACATATTTCGTGAACTTATTTGATACATTTTAATTATACTTGTTTTCAAAAATTTCCTCAGTGAGTGGTGTGAAGCCTTATACAAGGAGCGTACAACTACTTAGCAGCGTCGAAGGACTGTGCTAAATCAAATGCTACTATGTAAGACTATCTAAACCAAGGCGTTTTATATAATATAATATTCTTTGAGCTCTCATTGCTACAAAAGAAGAGCTGTTGACACCGAGAAAGACCTGAATGGTTTGTTGGTTTTGAAAGGCTACAACTAAAGATAATTCAAGATACGCCACTTTGTCTCTAATTACTAGCTACATTTTTTGATAGAAACATTGTTTCACTATATTGGGACTGGATGCTTGTGAACTAAGCATTTTGAATTTTATGGTTATATATTTTAATAAAAATGGAAGTTGAAAAGGCGATTTAAGAAGATTTTTTCAAAGATGCTTTTTGTATTGGTGTTGGTGTTGCTAACACATTACAGTCTAGCCATGGAGTAGCGGCTTGATTTATATAGATTTAATATTATACTTGCCGCTACCTTAATAGTGAGTAATACATTTATTTGTATTACCATAATCATCAGAGTCTGCCAGTTCTCAGACATCAGATGGTAAGAGTCCTACACTTCCACTGTCAGGATCACCTGTGAAAATAAGCAAAAAGCACAGGAAAGAAATTAATAGCTACACTACTACAGTTCAATATATGCTAACAAACCAACACTGCTTCTACTACCACACATGGTGCAGTAATACACACACAGTCCTGACACCCATATCACATATATGGATAAAATAAATATTTCTGTGAACTGCTCAGCAGTACTGAAATAAGAATGTTTGACTTACCAAGTCCAGCTTCATGTGCTATGGAGGATAGTGTTGGAAGAAGTTAAAATGTAAGGACACCATCATCACAATGACAGTAGCACAGGTTGAAAAACTTTTGTGCCTTTATATGTCCTACATTTAGCAAAAACTTGGATGACACTTCCACCCCAAGCCCATGTGTAATGAACGAGAATGCATTGTTAACTGTATCAGTCTATAATTAGTTAGTATTTTACTATACAACAAATATTTTACAAGTGACGGTGGTAAGCCTACCTGGAAGCTCCTCCTGGGGCATACTTGTTCTCCCTGTAACAGCAGCACCAACATCAATCACATGCTGTTCTGCACTTTCCACTGAGCTCTCTGGATCCCTAACAGTGGGAAGAAACCTTTCATTTTGTGTCAGTGGTGGCTCTGTAGCAGCCTGCCTCAGGTAGCCATCTTTCCATGAGCCACTGCAGTTGCTGTCCTCCAAGCCGATGAAATCATGTCAGTGGCTCCATGACACACCTGATCATATGCCCTGCTCTGTCCCCAACATCTACCTCATTCACTATTTGCTGTGAAATTTGCATTCTTCCAGACATATCCCCATATCTTCAATCTTATGGTCTCGACCATTTGCAGTTTGAAGTTTTGAAACTTTGAGCTTGTGAAGTAGATCCATATATAATATTTATAAATATTTTTCCTAGTGACATGTGAGCAAATCCAGTATATAACTGAAGAATGCAATCATATAGGTTCATAGATGTGTGCTAGGTTAATGGCTCTGGAGCCTTTACAAGCCTAGCCCATAGAAGTGCCCTGACATTGTGCCACCTGGCATTAGTTCTCAGTGCCTCTATCAATTAGAGCCACTGGAGTGATCCCCGGTGTGAACTTTCTATTTCCCATTCATTCATCAAGATTTCTGTTAAAGAGGGCTAGTGAGGTACTTATCAACACCATATCTTATCAACATCAGTAGTCTTCTGTGTAGATAAATCCAAAGTAATAACACAGACCACTACTACAGAACACAAAGCAGGTGTATAACACTCTCTAGTGCCTTGGCCAAATGCCTTCACTGGAGTACAAAATAATCTCTCCCAACAGGCCCACAATATAAATAATCAGCACAATAAAACAATTAATAATTAAACACACTTAATTCATTAATTAATAACATACTTCCAATTACAGTATTTGTTTAACCCCTTAGGGCACAAAGTATTATATTTTAAAATGTAAACAGTCTCCTTTTATAACAATTTATCTTAAAAAGTTCTACCTTCCCCATATGCAAATTGACATGTTCTAAAATACAGCCCTTTAATAAAAAAGCATCACTATTATAAAAATCTTTAAAATGAAGTGCCAGAGGACTTTCCAAACATACATTTTTATGTTTCTAACATGTTCTTGTAATCTCACTTTAAAAGCCCTCTGGCTTTCTCCAATATAAAACAACTTGCAAAGACATTGTAAAACAAAAATTATACTCTGAGTATTACAATTAAATCTATGTATGAGTTCAAATTTTATGTTATTAATCTTAGGAAAACAGTATACAATCAAAGAGCATATAGAGTATTTACCATCTGTGTGTACCATACCTATCTTCTATAAATGGCCCAATATGTGGACTAGGAACAACAAAATTGCTATGTACTAAGAAACTAGCTATAATTTTACCCTTTTTATAGGAAATATGAGGACATTTATTAATCATGCTACCTAATTGTCTATCCTTTAATAGCACTGGCCAATAATATTTTACAAACTGTACTATCTGTTACCTCAACACATTATATATAGTTACAAAATAAAAACCCCTTTTATCACTTGCACTTACTTCTTTTAGGTTATAATAACTATGTGACCTAGTAATAGTCATCTTCTTCTGTGTTATGCACATAAACAAGTCTCCTCACCTTCAGGTTCCCTAGCTACATGGTTCCCTTTTTGTAGTGTAGATTCAGGCCTGTGAGCATGATAAGATGCAAGCAAGGTGTGAACTCATTAGAATTGATGAATCCCAAAATCTTGATTTTGTGTTGCAGATGAAAACATAGTGCAGGCACTCCCTCTGTGTTTGTTGCTAATGGTTTGCAACTGTGAATGATTACTGGTAGGGAGAAGGAAAACACAACAGTATTCAGACTCCTTTACATCCAGTGGGTGTGTCAGCCAGCTTAGACTTACAGAATGTAGAAGTAATTGTATTGAGGTTTTAAATGTTAGAAAGCAGCACACATTTCACAGTTTCTGTTCAGTAATATCAAACCTCCCCTGCATTTGTTTAAAATTGCATATTATTGCCATTTAATATTCTCAGACATTTTGAAGACAATGATACAAAATGCCTTGCAGACTGCATGTCTCAGATTACTTCTCAGATAAGAAAATAATCATACAAGAATATGACAGAGCTGCATTTCTGCAAACAATAATCATAAATGGTTGTGTGATTACTTATTGCACTACATCTGAAACTAACACATGTACAAACAACTCAGAAGTGTACAAGTGCCATATATCCTGCTAATACTGTGGATGAGTTTGGACTTGCTTGTATGCACAATGATTTTCATTTCTGTTGCAAAGCTGTTTCTGTGGGAAAGAGGGATAAAACATCCTTACTGTGTTTTGTAGTTTCATTGGTGTGAGAGTTCAAATTCAGAGTTGTGTAAAAACTTTCATGTGTACTAATGTTTATTTTGTAATGTTTATTTCACACACACACACACACACACACACACACACACACACACACACACACACACACACACACACACACATATATATATATATATATATATATATATATATATATATATATATATATTTAATAATAGTGTTTGCACAATGCATGGCTTAGCGCAAACAGGGGAAACAGAGAAATACAATAAATGTCATGTAATGTACTTCCATAATAACCAATACATAAACTACACCTGTAAATCACGTGAGTGTAGCACATCTGTTAAACACGGTCATCTACACAGTATGTACTATCTGTAGATGATGGTTCAAGTCCCACATTTGTCTTTTAAGGATCAAACCTAAAAGCACTGCTCACAAAGATAAAACAAGTTTAGCTTTGTTTCTCACATTTGTGCATCGCTTGCCACCATGCAAACCTGGAGTGCTGGTCCACACACGAGGCAGCCAAAACACCTGCAGACAGGATGCAGACATTTTCAAATTCAAAAAAGATAAATTATTGCATCTTTTGCTTTCCATCTCACAAATCTGCTAAGAGACATTGCACAGTGGTTAGCAACCTTCCCCAACACCTGCAGGTGTAGAGCACCTGCAGACAAGAAACAGACAGTAGACAATTTCAAAACAGATACATTGTATCTTCTATGTTTTGCCACTGTGCAAACACACTAAGTGGTGTTGCGCAACAGTTAAACTTATGACTGAATGAATATGAAAATAGCCAAGTGTTTTGTAACTATTCCTGCAGCAGCAGTGTATGGCTGCAATGTAGATTATCCTGGGCTCTAATACAGCAAATTCCAGTTATTTTCACCGTTGTTCCATTTTACTTATATTAAAATTCACATGAAAATAAATTATTACACACTCCCAATTTTATTAAGGGTTGTACATTCAGTTATAATAAACATATGAATTATTTGTGTGAGTGAGATTATACTGTCTAATATGTTTCTGAAATCATAATTGTGTTCTCTGGCCTTGGATGGTTTTCAGACTTCAATAATATTTATACACACAGGGATGTATAAACATTTCAGGTCACACACACATACATGGTTAACCCCTCAGTATGTCATGTGTATCGATATATAAATAAAGAGTAAGTCTCAGAAGCACTTCTATGGCAAGGATAAAAACTTACTGCTGAGGAAGAAAATGTTTTTCACTTATGCATAAGTTTAAATTCCACATTGTAAAATTTAATTTTATCAGTGTGTATATCCACACAAAAATGTGTCAGGTCTTAAAATGTATGCCCCAGTACATGTCTGCAAATTTAAATGACCTGTCAGTTACAACAGCAGACAACCCTCAAACTAATGCCAAGTGTTAGACTAACCTTTCAGTTTCAAAAACTGCTGACCTGTCTGTTTGACACTGTTGCTCTGCTTAACATCGTGCAAATGCAGTTGGCATTATTGTTTGGGTTTGACTACTACCACTAAATACAATAACACATATTGGCGGG